>NW_015536624.1:3780693-3806577 GCF_001515605.1 Sinocyclocheilus anshuiensis | reverse complement strand
ATATATATATATACACTGTATATATATATATATATATATACACACACACACACACACACACACACATTAAGTTTTAGTGTTTATATTAAAACTTAGTATAAAATGTATAATGTATGAATGATACTAAAATAACTGATTCTGAGGTGATATGCTGCTCAACACAGACTGTCATCTGCCGTTTTGTTCCTTTAGTGCCAAACAGTGATGATCCACTGAGATCTTTCTCCAAGTCACATGGATAATGAGCCGTTTGACTCTCTTCATATTGTCTCATTCAGTGAAAAACTCCTTAAAGCTGCTGAGGTGACATTTTTCTGCTAACAGTATTTTGCTGAGATTCCTAGAATCGCCAGTATGCCCTCTATCCTGGGCCTTTGATTTCTCCTTCTGAGAGTATGTACTGTAACTGTAGTGTATGTTTTTGATAAGGAGAGCGGTGATTGTGAGCCCCGGCGCTTGTATTGTTGTGGCAATTAGTCACTGGTCATTAGCTGTTATGAAATAGAAAGAAAAAGAGTTATTTTAGTCATATAAATAAATGGTTATGTTCGGTGGCGCAGCCACGGTAATGTATTCTCAAAAGGGTAATTATAAAATGTTACGATACAGTGCATGCTGGTCTTAGAGCTGACATTAAAAAACCTGAAACATATTGTTGTGTTGAGTATGATTAGTGAGCAAAATAATGCACGACGAGTTAAAAGCAGCGCAATATTATGATTTATCCACCGTATATTGTTCTCGTTACTTTTGCATATTGTACTAATGAATGTTTTAGGCAAACATTTGCAGGTCGCATCACTTGCTGCTGGTTTTGCTCCAGACTTTTCTCTCGATGCTTCACTAAGCCCCGCCCACTCCATTACTATTTCTCGCTTAGACAAGGTTTACAGTCTGACCCATATGAATTGAAATTTCCATAAACAGTGCAATTTTCAATCAGCTGTGTTCCTAAAGTGGTAAAAACCGAACGGATATTATTCCAACACAGGCTGGAATGAAGTGTGACATTGTGAAGCTTTGCAAAGCCATTTTCTCAAAAAAATAGTTAAATTACACAGTAACGTGAAGTGTGCAGGCTGAATCAGCATGGAGGCAAACACTTTTTACAGTCGCTGAAAAGCGAAAAGCTTCATTTCAAAGTGGTTACAGTTGATAACATTAGTGTAAGTGAACAGAACTGTTCCTAATATTTCATTAGCACATTTACTACGGTACTGTGAAGCCTTTCGTTACACTCCAATCACCTCAATCGATACATACAGTAAATGCAATGACATTATATTAGTTATATTCATTTGCAGCAAATGTGTGTGTTCTTACTGATGTTCTACAGTACATGTTCAGCTGGAAATGAAGGAAACACATAGCTACTGTGCTGTCCTTTGACCACATCATGCACTTCTCTGTATTTAAAGATTTGGAAAACCCTGTGTCACTATAATAAGTGCCATGGAAACAACATGTTATTGTATTTTTAGATATTTATTCATTCGAAATTAGCAAAATCTTGTCTGATAATATGCTATGCAGGATTGGTCAGGGAATAACAAAAAGTCATTTCGGATTTGTGATTGGTAAGCGCAGGCTTAGGCTATTATAAATATATTAAATAAATAAAAAACTAATTAAAATGACTAAACAAATTTACTAAAATTGTATTAAAATGAAAAAGGATAATATAAAAATAAAAACTAATTTAAAATAAGAATAAAACTAATAATAATTAACAATAGTATCTCAAAGATACTAAAATAACACTGGGTGTTTGATGTTTAATGGAGAAATTTACATTGGGGATGTTTCATATTTTTCCTTTGATTTGTTGTCCAGATGTTTTCTACACATTATTGAATATGGTGCTTCACAGATGTTGAGGTTTTGCTTGCAAGTATGTGTTCTTTAAATTTCTGATCTCTCTAGGAAAATCTCTAGATAAACTGTTTTAAATTACTTGCTAGATAATAGCTTTCAAGCTGCACAATTTGAGGAAAATTTTAATTTTTCTGATAAAAACTATGAAAATATATACACACACACACACACAAACACGTTTGTTTCTATGAATTGTGGGGAATTTCCATAGACTTCTATTACTTTAATAGTATCTCAAAGATACTAAAATAACACTGGGTGTTTGATGTTTAATGGAGAAATTTACATTGGGGATGTTTCATATTTTTCCTTTGATTTGTTGTCCAGATGTTTTCTACACATTACTGAATATGGTGCTTCACAGATGTTGAGGTTTTGCTTGCAAGTATGTGTTCTTTAAATTTCTGATCTCTCTAGGAAAATCTCTAGATAAACTGTTTTAAATTACTTGCTAGATAATAGCTTTCAAGCTGCACAATTTGAGGAAAATTTTAATTTTTCTGATAAAAACTATGAAAATATATACACACACACACACACACACAAACACGTTTGTTTCTATGAATTGTGGGGAATTTCCATAGACCTCTATTACTTTAATACTGACCAAACAATATTTTCTATCCCCTAACCCTAAACTTACCCCTTACAGAAAACCTGTTTGCATTGTTACGCTTTCAGATAAACATTATTTACTATTTTTAATCATTTTTCCCTCGTGGGGACCGCAGGCCGTTCCCCACAATGTAAAAAATGTCAGGTTTTACTATCCTTCTGGGGACATTTGGTCCCCACAATGTAGCATAAACAAGTACACACACACACACACACACATACAATGGATAATCCACATTCATTTAATGCACAGCTAGCCGAGGATTACCCCACTTATTATCATTGTCATTTTCCAGCAGTGACATGTTAAACGGATTGGAACTACCTGTGCATTAAACAGTTTTAATGCACACCTTCTAACCAGTCAGAATCAAGTATTCAGACTGACCATGGTGTGTGTGTGTGTGTGTGTGTGTGTGTGTGTGTGTGTGTGTGTGTGTGTGTGTGTGTGTGTGTGATGTGTTGCATATACCAGATAGATTTGTAACTGATTAATTATCCCCATAAAACATGGAAACACAACATGTGTGTGCGTGCGTGCGTGCGTGCGTGCGTGCGTGCGTGTGTGTGTGTAAAAAAATCATTACTAAATGATAATATTAAACAAATATTTTAAAAGTGTTTGCAAAACAAAAAATAGTAGTCATATGTAATATTAGTAAATATTATTGAAATAATAAACATAATAATAGTAATAATAATAGTAATATTATTATATCTTATTATAATATCTTATTCTACAGTACAACTGTCTTAATTTCTTTATGTTCAAGTGTTAAACTATCAAGCTTTTATTTTAATGGGAAACCACAGAGAGTCCTTAAAGTTTCTCTTAACGGAAAGCTTGTTTAGAAGCTCTTCACATTACAAGTTTGGGAGGATGGTGTGAGAATGCATTTTAAAGCAACTCAAATTCAGAGCATACTTATGTAGAGATGAGTTTGTGTGGAGCACCATTTACTGTAAACCGAGTACAATAATACAATAATAAATATGTTTCTCCATCACTGCTCTTCTTGGTCTTGAGTTGGTGTCTCTGCACTCAGTACATTAAAGCAAATGAATGATATCCTGCACTAAGGAAACAAATCACAATGATATCGACGTTGGTTCGGCAGTTCCACTTGGCCTGTTTGAAGCTCGACTGTGCGCTGTGCAAGTCATTGACTTTCCCCTCCAGAGGTAAAGGTCGAGGGATATGGAGATAGATCCAGTCCTGCTGCAGATGCTGCTTAATGGACCACCCACTCTGGCAGCACGCATGTACAACAGCTGGCCAGTATTGAGTCAGATGCATTTGTTCTGTCACGTGTCTCATACTGGGCACAGAAGGTGTGGTGGGCGTCTGAAGAGCCCAAACAAAAAAAGATCTGGCTTTAGCTTGAGACAGTTCTGCCGTCCATCAACTGAGAACATTTTAATTTAAATGGCTGGAACTGATGGCAATTTGTCATTTAATGCCTTCAGTCATTAGACACGTCCAGACAACGCCGGAGACGTTTAATGACACCACCACAAACTCTTCACCATTTGTTATTTAGCTCAGTCCATTGACTATTATTTGTAACCTTTTTGCACAAGCAGCTATGATAAAGGTTCTGTGTTGTAATTAATGATTAAAGATTTAAAAAAAAAACTTTTAATCAGGTTTCAAGATAAAGAAGTAATTCAGCTTTGTCATCATGCCATTTATTACAATTCATATTGTGGAAAGCAAAAGCAGATGTTTAGCTCAATGATTATGCTCACTAAAGCTGCATTTATTTGATCCAAAATACAGTAAAAACAGAAAAAATATATATAATTTCAAACAGCTGTTTTCTACGTTAATATGTTAAAATGTAATTCTTATGATCAAAGCTTAATTTTCAGCATCATTACTCCAGTCTTCAGTGTCACATGATCCTTCAGAAATAATTCTAATATGCTGATTTGCTGCTCAAGAAACATTTCTGATTATTATCAATGTTGGAGACAGTTGTGCTGCCAAATAGTTTTGTGAAAATCATGATAATTTTTTTTTCCAGGATTCTTTGATGAATAGAGAGTTCAACAGAACAGAATTTATTTGGAATAGAAATATTTTGTAACATGTCTTTATTGTCACTTATGATCAATTTAATGTGTCCTTGATGAATAAAAGTATTAATTTCTTAAAATAAATAAATACAGAAATCTTATTTACCCTGAACTTTTCAATGGTAGTGTATCACAATTTTCAATTCATGAAAGAATTAATATATATGTCCCTGATAAATAAAAGTATTATTTACTTACAAAGAAACATTTTAAACATTCTACTGACCCCAAACCTTTGTGACAGTTTAATACCCTTCTGAGTGAATAAACTTCCAAATCACATATTAAGATATTAATTTCTTCAACTGCTTGTAGCAAATGACTAAATAACTTTCTGCTTTTTTTCTGCTACAACCAGAAGTCTCAAAAATAATTTATGTTCCCTTAACATTTTTGCCGTGACAGACCAAAAATCTGTGAGGCTCTCCTGGCAAAACTTGAGAAGATGGAGCTTTCTATGTCATGTATGGATGTTTGCAGCAAAGGTGCTATAGTGAGGCTGTTGGAAACAGTCAGACTGTCTGTTATATGCTATAATTTCGATCATATAAAAAAGGTTAAATCTGGCAGCCAACTTGGTGCTGTCTGTCAGCGTGTTGGTTTCTGACTTCTGTATGCATGCTTCATGGTATGCATGCTCATCTCTTCATGGTATGCATGCTTCCAATGCGTTTTAAAAAAAAATGCAGGTTTTCTTTGAGACATAACCACAGATCTATGAAATGCAAGCAGAATTGTACTGGCATCCATACGGAGAGTGTCCCCGGCACATCAGTCTCCTCCGGATCATCGTTAGCTCACAGCACAGCGATTGTTCATGTGCTTCATTTGCAGAATCTGTTTTAGCAACACTTGTCTCTCCACCTGAACCTCCTCATGCAAATAAAAGTGTGTTCTCCTGCAGGGTGAGTGTGTGGTGAAGCAAATTGGATCGAATCTAATTCAGTTCTCACAAGGAATTAATCAATAATGCTGAGGAATGGCTTTCACCAGAAAGTGCCCATCTTGTTTGGAGTGTTTTGCGTTGGCAGTGCAATCTCGTCTGTGATTTCATGTTTGAAGTCATGCATCTCCACACTGCAGTGGGCCACGGTAATCAGATGTTTCTCTGCTTTATGGCCCTCCATCATTCTCCTTGTTCTGATTTTTTGACAGTGCAGCACTTGAGAAAGAATAGCTTTTCCATAACAATTTCTCGATTAGGGCTGACACGCTGGCTTCACGTTCAAGAGGGAGCAGAATTCCCAACACTCAGGCGAAGGTGCAAAGCAGACAGATGGATATGGCATCCAGCACACATGCCATAACTCAGGAAAGGCACGTACTCGCTTACACTTAAGGATGCTAAAGTCATCTGTGCAATCAATGGTGAGTGCATCTGCAGATTCGCTGCTGCATTTGTTGTCTGAATGGCATCCGCTGCAGATATTCTTCCAGATTGCACCACTTAAAATTGATTTAATTCTGTTTGCAATGCCAAAGATACTGCTAGCTGTCAAAGTAGCTGGCTTTCTTTCTAACATAGATGCTGTAAATGAATGGCACTGGCTTTGAGTCGCTTCATAATGGCAGCTGCGCATCTTGGGTGTTTGGGTTTGTGCTGAATTTGTGCCGTTGATAAAGGCACCCCGTGTCGTAATGGCTGTAGATGTTCCCGCTCATGACTCCTACAGTATGCAGCATGGTCAGGGAGCATTTCAGGCCCACTTTATCAGACTTGTTTGTATAAACGGACATACGGGGACCGGAGCCTTTCTCCCAGCCTGGCAGGCGAGCTCTAAATCCATTAGTGACCATTAGTGGCACGCTAAAGAAACCTTGTTTGTGTTTCCCACCGATAAGACCCTCGCTGCTCCGGGCCGAGAGCATCCCTAATGAGTCTTTCTTGCTCGTGCCTGATTGAGAGAGGACCGGGTTGAACGTGGCACAAGGGATAAAGCAGAATATCCCACCTTTGTCAGTGCATCTGCGTTGGTCAGATTAATCGGATGCATCTATTCCCACCTTGCTCACAAGGGAAAGAATGAACAGACTAGTTTGGACACCTAGCAGAGAAGAATTTGTGACAAACAAGCCATGTCCTGCTGGTCGGAGTGGCCACTTCAAAAGCACCTGCCCCACTTTACATGTTTCGGTGAGCATGCACGTGCAAACACCTGCGCAGATGACAAGCAAAAAGAGAGGAAAGCACACATTGTGTTGGACGTTGTCCTGCTGTCTCATACAACAGCTGACTTGAATTTAATGAGTGCCTCCAATTCCCTCTGAATCAGGCCCAGAAACCCTTGGCCGGTGGCAGCTCAGACAAAATTAGATCTTGTGGTGCAATGATTTTCTGATGAACAACTAGTTAAGGAGGTTTTGCAGTAGCCTATGCATCAGCATACTCGCACCAAGTATGCTAAAAATAGACGATGCCTTTCAGTCAACCTAAATAAGTGCAGTGTAGCAATTATCACTCTGCTACATCTTTAAGGCATCACTTTTCTTGTTGATGCCATCCGTTAAGACAGCTGCACTTTATCAGGCACGGACCAAATTAAGTTTCACACGAACAATGTAGGAATCGCACATCGCAATGGCGCGCATTGCTCACTGGCAGGGATGAGCATGTTGAACTGTGGCCTCGTGCAGCCATATATGGACACCGGTCAGCGCTGTTTTGACACTTTTCTGATCGTTTCACATCTCTGGGGAAGAAGCAGACATCCTAAAGCACTGGGCCTTTCAGTAAAGTGCATTGTTAAAGTGTGACAAGATGGATGTTTGGACCCAGCCTGGTGGAAAACCTGATCCCACTTCACACTTAATGGACTGGCAATGCCGATCCTAAGGGAGCTGAGCAACTGTAAACTGTCAGGCCAAGATGCTTAGCCAACATTTCCACCATCAAAACAACAGGGCACGTTTTCAAACGGGCCGGAGGTGGAAGAGAGAGCTGTGGAGATACCAGCTCATCTGTGTTCTCTGCTTGTGTTTTAGAATTTGCTGACATGATAATGTTGGTTGATAGCGATCATATAACATAAGCACTTTGCATAATCAGATGGCTTTTCTCAAATGTACACACATCATGGCCATGCACAGACATTTACACTGCATTGCAGTTGGCAGATGATTTTATTCAAAGTGACTTGTACTGATTACACATTTCTCAATCCTTGCTCTCCCTGGGAATTGAAGCCATGACCATTGCATCGTTAGTGCAATGCTCTACTGGTTGAGATACAGGAACGCAGTGGCTTTTATGAAACTCATGAAAGTTTGAAAGAAGGATTCTGTCCTACACAGTTCATACTTTATTCCAGAAAACTACGATAATAGACAAACTGGAGTTAACTAGCAGACTGCAATAGTGCAATTACAATAATATAAACTATTTGTGCTGCCTGGAGTGCAGAACTGGGGTTATTAGGAGTCCAAGCTATGAAGATGCTGGAACTCTACTGTATTTGTACTATTTTGCCAATATTTCTTTTTCTTCCCTAAAAGTGTCAGGATGTCAGAGAACGTCAGTCTAAGAGATCTCAAATTTGATCACATAGTAGTGTTGGTTGATAACAATTTTATGTCAGATTAGTTTTATTGTCAGTGTTTTAAATGTAATGCACATTACATAATCATATAACAATTTTAAAATAATTATTAAAGTAAAACGACACTTTTTAAATGTACACCATAATAGCCATCAGGGCTGTGCACAGAAAGTATTTACATTGCATTTCGCAGATGCTTTTATCGAAAGCACCTTAGATTGGATTCAAGATACACATTTGAGCTATTCTTGCAATTTTTGCTTGAACTCATGACCATTGATTTGTTAGTGCAATGCTCCATTGTTTGAGCTACAAGAAGGCGCTGGCTCTATGTTTCAGAGAAGTGCCATAACAGACAAATCACATTTAACTAACAGATTGCAGTAATGCAGTTACAATAATAGAAACTACTTATACGGTCAGGTGTGCAGAGTTGGTGTTATTAGGGTCCTCTGAAGATGCTGGAACTTATTGTATTTGCACAGTTTTGCATTATTATTATTATTATTATTATTAAATTTTCTAATTATTGATTTATTTTTGCTCTAAAAGTGACTTGGTGTCAGTGACCGTCAGTTGTACAGATCTCAATGGTAATGTTGGTTGATAAAGATCATATATCTTATTAGTTTTATCATCAGTGTTTGAAATGTAATGCATAATCCATACTCAGATGACTTTTTTCAAATAATGAGTAAAGTAATACATCACTTTTTAAATTTGCACCGTAATAGCCATCAGGGTCATGCACAGACAGTATTTACATTTACATTGCATTTGGAACTTGCGTTGTATTCAAGATATACATTTTTATCAGTTCTTTGATTTCCTTGAGATTCGAACTCCAGACCTTTGCTTGGTTAGCACAATGTTTTATTGTTTGAGCTATACAGGAAGGTGGCAGAAATATGTTTCAGTTAAGTGTCATAACAGACAAATCACAGTTAACTTGCAGATTGCAGTAGTGCAATTACAATAATACAAATTATTCATACTGCCTGGTGTGCAGAACTGGTGTTATTAGGGGTCCAAGAATAGGAAGTATATTGTATTTGTACTGTTTTGCTAGATTTTCTTTTTCTGCCCTAAAAGTGTCAGTCTTAGAGATCTCAATGATAATGTTGGTTGATATATCAGACGTTTGCAGTGAAATGAGATGACAGACATGTACCAAGACGGGCTGATAACTAGCCCTGTTTCAAACTTACAAAAGTTTGTAAGAGAGACTAACTTACACAGTTCACATAAGGTGCTGGAACCCAATTGTACTTGTACTGTTTTGCCAATTATTCTTCTTCTGCCCTAAAAGTGTCTGGGCGTAATTCGTATACGTCTCAAACTTGGTGGGATGTTTCCAAATCTCCTTGAGTATTCAGATGTCCCCATACCTGTGTGTCAGACATTAGGTGGCAATATGGTGAGTACATTTGTGTTTTAGTTAATAACTCTGGAATCATAAACAATCTGAATCCTTGAGTCAAGCGCTACATGAATCTGTATATGATTTGTTTACCCCTGAGAAATATTGAAATTTGGCCATTTTGAATTGTGGACCTGCTTTATGTTAGGCGTCTTTAACTACTGTGTCAAAAAAGATTAATTGTATGTTATTGTTCAGCTGTAAAATATTTTGCTGCTATTGAGGTGGGATACGGTTAAAGTTAGGCACAGATTTGATGGTCTAGGGTGCATTTCCCAAAAGCATCGTTAGCTAACTATGGTCATTAGTTTCATTGAACTCTATTGGTAATGATGGAACTTTTGACCATAGTTCCTTTTGGGAAACGCACAATCGAGTAATTATACTGTAGATGTAACTACAGATATTGATTAAAGATGTAATTACAAGCAGATAATTTTAAACAAGTAAAGTGTAAATACATGTACGTACAGTAACTGCACAATAAGTGCATTGTGATTAATGATTAATTTAAATTATAGTACATAGTAGTTGATGAAACTTAATATAAAGTGGGTCCTGAATTTTTTTTCCTTTTGAACTCCTTCTAGATCATTGGTCCAATTTGCAAGCAACTTGGCATGCATCAGCGCAAAATCCTCCTGATAAGAATTTAGGAACAGAATTTTGATCTATAAAAGCATTCCAAATATGTAAGCCAATTAAATGGCCTGGCGTCATTTGATGCCACCTAATTGAATTGATGGGAATGACAGCTTAGGGGCAGGAATACTATGTTGTCCATATGGATAATAAATCCCTTTTGGTCTTTCAAATATTTTCCATCAGTTTTAATTATTTTTTTATTTTATTTATTTTTTTCGGTCAGCTGTCTCTTATGGAAATATGATGTATTCCTGTAAGTTGATTGATCAAACCCGAACTTATAGCATCAGTGGAGATTCCAGACTGTTTTTTTTCTTTTTTTTTTCAAAAACACATAATAGTTGCAATGATACATGGCACATGAGCCATCACTGCTTGGATCCTGATGATTGTTGTTTGCGGCTACTGTATATTTTTACATTATGTTTGTGTTTGCCCTCACCACATGACACATTCAGCACTAATAGGAATCACTATGGATGCATTAAGCCCCATACACTGTTGCTAATGTACACGTTAAATGCACTTTAGATACTTTTCTTGGTACAACATTTATCCATGATGAGAAACTGCTCAAAGGCCAAATACATTTGTCTAGTACATAATTACATAATTAAACCAACAATTAAAAACACAGCACTCATGGTTGTCATGCTTCACACAATGAGGACTGGAACGAAGGAGCGAGGGATAAACTTCAACATGGACTTTAATACAATGAACACAGGGAAACAAACACAGGAACTCAGGCGTGACATCCAGGAAGACAATTCAACAACCGACAACACTAACTGAAAGGACTGGGGTTTTTAAACACAGGATAACGAGGGACTAAGGAGACACACCTGGAATCAAATGAACAAATCAACATGAGGGAGAAACTGGGTCACATGGGGCAAAACACACACAAAACATGGAACGGAGACTGACAATGGTGTTGTACTATTCCTCATTGGCATGTAGCTTTGAATAAAAACGTCTGAAGAATGAAAGGTTATGTTATTTCCTCCAGTCAAGAGAAGTGATAGTCAAGTTACCTTTTCAAGGAAATGCACATTAAAGTACTTATGTGTTTATTTATTGACAGATGCAATTAAAAACCTTTAAAATATATAGTATATATACTATATACTGCCCCTTGTGAAAAAGAAGTGAACTTTAGCATACTTTTATAAGGTGTACTTATTACACAAATAATATACTTTAAAAGTAAACACTTAAGTGTGAATTAAATATAAAGTTTTTCAAAAACCAAAATGCATATTATTTGTAACTGATTTCAAATGCATTACAGTTTAAATTTACATGAAATGCAATTAGCTAAAGAGTGATTTGTGACCCACTTAAGTGAGACTTAAGTACATCTTTATATGTAATTTCATAATTACTTCTGTTGTCTTTGAAATATGGTTAAAGTTAATCCTGAATGTACTGACAAACATTTTAACTAAAACATACTTTAATGTTGGTTACACTTTTATATAATAAAATACTTACATTTACATTATTAAAATATATTTAATTAGTTTTTTTTAACCCTTTGACGCATACGATCACACCGGTGTGATCTATTTCGACCTCACTCAGACCATCACCACAGTCTTACCTTGAATCATGCCATTCTGCTACCCTTCCAAGACCTAATGTAAACAAAGTCAGGTGACTGACCCTGAGTGGTTGGTTCACTATAAAACATCCGGGTGAACAAAGCACTTCCTCTTTGCCTTTCTCGCCTCTTCTGAGACCGGTTCGGAGAATCCGCGTGTATATGATGATATTGGAATATTACCCATTCAATCCGTCACTATAGTGCAGGCGTCTGGTGCCCTTGAGGATTGCGGTAAAAAAAATCCCTTTTTTCCCTCTATATTTAGGTAAGTGGTTGGTGTTTATATTATTCTGAATTATGAGTTTGATATTTGTTTACAGATTGTATTCTGGCACTTTTGGAAGCGTACGGATTGGTAAGTAGCTTTTTTTGTTCTATTATTCATAAAACTAAAGGAGGAGTTTTGTTTACACTGTTCCGTGCTGTTCGCAGCGGGGGGACTTTCCCACCAGGGGTGTATTCCAGAAAGGAGGTTCAACAAACTCTGATTTAAAACTTGAACTCTGAGTTGACTTACCCTAAGATGGGAAACTCTGAGTTTTTGGTTGGCTGAACAGATTTAGTTCAATCCATTCTGAGTACGTTGACAGAGTTTAGCACGTGCACCACGACTTTGAAAAGCCATTATCAATGGAGCTCCGAAATTATGATTCACCATGGCAACAGCACCCGACAAAAAGACTTCAGCAAACCACGCAATACGTAAATTTAATTCTTAATCACTGTTATAATATCAGAGGTGAAAACTGGCAGAACAGTAAGTTATTGAACTAATCTTCATTTTCATGGTATCCCACAGGCAAAAAAGAAAAAAAGAAGAAAAAACATGGCAGCAGAAAAAATTAAACATAAAAACATAATTCAATCAAGTAAAGTTTCAAGTGTAAAAGGTTCATGGGTGTAGGCTACATGACTTTACAAACATTTGACATATTCAATAAATATCATTCAGTGTCTATTTCAGTGTGCAGTGGCTTTTTCCACATAGTCTAATGCTCTTTTCACATAATTAAATGTTCTCTAATCCAACATACATTTCTTAATTAGGGTAATGAAATAAACATTTGACTTCTATTCAGCCAACAGCAAGAAGGCAGAGACTCGTAAAATGGGGGGAGAACCTGCACCAGCACCACTGACAGATGAAGAGGAGATGGCCACAGTACCAATATTAAAATTCAACAGGGAAAAGAATGTGTTGCTTTTTATTTGTAGGAAATAAATATGGCCAAATTAATTGTCAATAATTTATGATTATTTAACAGCTGTGGTGGTGGTTATGGCATATATCTCGCACTACCCTTCCATCTGGCATCCTTCCATTCCATGCAGTAATCAGTTTCATTTTCGGAAGGTGCAATGGTGAGAATACTGCATGTGTGTAATCAATGCACATGTGCAATATGTTATCAATTGAACGTCATTTAAAAGTGGTACCACTCAAATAAATATGCATGTGGATATGGCAAAATGAAATAAACTAAAAAAAATTAAATTAAATCCTCTCCTGATGTAAATGTAACTCCCTGCAAATTGATGCAGCCTTATTAATAATAATCTACAGGATCCCGTGTAAAATAACATGCCATTTTTTGTCACATTTACAGTGTCTGCATGATGAACATGAAAGTGGTACGGTCAGAAAAAAATAATCCTGATTCCATTTGCATTAAGATTATTTTTCTTACCCCATTGGCAGATAATTTTACTTATTTCCCCCAGGAAACAAGACTAAATATTGTATTCTATTTTCTATATATATACAGTATATATATATAGAGATAGATAGATAGATAGATAGATAGATAGATAGATAGATAGATAGATAGATAAGGCAAGAATCTCAGCAATAAAAGCATTTTTGCAGCTTGAATGAATAAATGAATGAGGTATTTAAACATCGCTTACGCTTTAATAAATGGGGAGGAGACCGAAAGAAACTCTGGGTTTACAGAGGAAAACCTGCTCCCGACCAAGTTAGGTTCACAGAGTAAGTTACTATGGTAACCGAGAGGTTTAGTTTTCTAAACCGAGAGGTTTAGTTTTGTCTTTTATTGGAACCAAAACCCTGAGTTTCCCTTTTCTGGGGTTAGCAGACTCTGAGTTTTCAACAAAACCTGCTTTCTGGAATACACCCCTATTGTTCTGTGCGTTCACGCATAGAATATGTGTCGGTACCTCCTAATTGATCTAGTTTGTCTTATTGACTGAACGAACTGAGAATTAACATGCTTGCACTGTGATACTATTTGCAGTGGATTGAGTGAGATTTGATTTGGCTTTTGGTTGTGTTTGCACACATTACTTGCTAACAAATTCCTGTTCGCAGGAGTAAGGTATTTATATTTTGTGTGTTATTTGTGTAATGCTGTATGCAGCTGTACCGGATATTCAACAATCATGAGTCAACCATTGTGATGTTACTGTCATCCTACTTTGCATCCTCATGATGGTCACCGATAATCTGTCGTGTCGGACTTATAATGTGGCCGCACTGATTGCGGTCTGGTAATGCACTAGCCATAATTTTGGCTGCTCTGAGAAAAATTATAAGTCGGGAAGATCGGGACATTTTAGGTTTGGTGGATGCAGCCCTTGCTACACATGCACAGCTTACTAGGGACATTGGTGCCTCTATGTCATCTGCAATACTTTCTCGTAGACAGATCTGGTTAGCACAAACCTCCCTGCCTGACACTATCAGAAAAGAACTGACTTATATGCCAGTTACTCCTGGTCGGGGTTTTCACCCAGATTCTCAAGCAATGCTTGACAAAGCAGAACAAACGCGTTGTAGAATAGAGTCAGTGCAGCGCACATTTGGTCGCTCTAGGATAACTAGGCAGTCATATCAAGGCTGTCAGTCACCTCAGCCTCCCCACTTTAATCGGCCACAACCATGGGAGTTTGGTGGAAGACAGAATAGTAATTTTTGGAGATTTGATGACAGTCGAAGTGCAGGGGGGAACCATGGCGCAAACAGGTGGCTTAGTCCCGGTCATCAGTTAGGGATGCACCGCAGAGAAAGCGGAATCCCAGGGGCTCAGGCCCCCAAGGAGGGACTGCGTAGCAATACCAAAGGGTGGCCGGAATGTGCTCCCAACTATGCCTGGACAGTTGGGAGGAAAACATTTCAGACCATTGGGTACTGTCTACAGTTAAAAAATGGTTACAGAATTCAGTTCCGGCATCGACCTCCGCCATTTTTAGGAGTACACGTGACTGTGGTAAAAAAACAAGTCCAGGCACAGATTTTATCAGAAGAAATTGCGACCTTAACATGCTTGCACTGTGATACTATTTGCAGTGGATTGAGTGAGATTTGATTTGGCTTTTGGTTGTGTTTGCACACATTACTTGCTAACAAATTCCTGTTCGCAGGAGTAAGGTATTTATATTTTGTGTGTTATTTGTGTAATGCTGTATGCAGCTGTACCGGATATTCAACAATCATGAGTCAACCATTGTGATGTTACTGTCATCCTACTTTGCATCCTCATGATGGTCACCGATAATCTGTCGTGTCGGACTTATAATGTGGCCGCACTGATTGCGGTCTGGTAATGCACTAGCCATAATTTTGGCTGCTCTGAGAAAAATTATAAGTCGGGAAGATCGGGACATTTTAGGTTTGGTGGATGCAGCCCTTGCTACACATGCACAGCTTACTAGGGACGTTGGTGCCTCCATGTCATCGGCAATACTTTCTCGTAGGCAGATCTGGTTAGCACAAACCTCCCTGCCTGACACTATCAGAAAAGAACTGACTTATATGCCAGTTACTCCTGGTCGGGGTTTTCACCCAGATTCTCAAGCAATGCTTGACAAAGCAGAACAAACGCGTTGTAGAATAGAGTCAGTGCAGCGCACATTTGGTCGCTCTAGGATAACTAGGCAGTCATATCAAGGCTGTCAGTCACCTCAGCCTCCCCACTTTAATCGGCCACAACCATGGGAGTTTGGTGGAAGACAGAATAGTAATTTTTGGAGATTTGATGACAGTCGAAGTGCAGGGGGGAACCATGGCGCAAACAGGTGGCTTAGTCCCGGTCATCAGTTAGGGATGCACCGCAGAGAAAGCGGAATCCCAGGGGCTCAGGCCCCCAAGGAGGGACTGCGTAGCAATACCAAAGGGTGGCCGGAATGTGCTCCCAACTATGCCTGGACAGTTGGGAGGAAAACATTTCAGACCATTGGGTACTGTCTACAGTTAAAAAATGGTTACAGAATTCAGTTCCGGCATCGACCTCCGCCATTTTTAGGAGTACACGTGACTGTGGTAAAAAAACAAGTCCAGGCACAGATTTTATCAGAAGAAATTGCGACCCTTCTAAAAAAGAAGGCAATTTCTTAGCTAAAGCCCAATGAACAGCTCACTGGGTTTTATTCTAATTATTTCCTTGTGCCCAAAAAAGATGGTGGTCTCCGACCCATCTTAGACCTGAGATGCAAGTGGATAGAGTTGGCACAGTTTCAAAAATTATTGGGGATGATATCATCGGCAATAAAAATAGTGCCTCTTGGGTTGCTCAAAGCATGACCACTATAGTGGTGGATCAACAAGTTTCAACTCCACCCCAAATTCAAAGTCACACGGAAATGCATTCAGGCCTTGCACCCCTGGTTGAGCAAAAAGAAATTGGGCCAAGGGGTCCCTCTGGGGAACATACCAGCAAGGAGGATGGTGGTGACAACGGATGCGTCTCTGACTGGTTGGGGGGCTGTCTGGCAAGGCAGAACAGTGAGAGGCTCATGGGTGTTTCCCTGGAACATGGAGCATATCAATGTGTTAGAGTTAAGGGCAGTTTACATGGCCTTGAAACAACTGATTCATTTTCTGCAAGACTGCAGACTTCTGTTTTGGGCCCATCCAAAACTCGCCTCAATCAGGGCAATCTACATACTGGGTGTAGTGAACCGGGCTGCCGATCTCCTCTCTCAAACGGGCCTCCCCCAGGGCAATGGCGCTGGCATCCAGAGATGGTAGGTCTGATATGGGACAGGTTTGGGAGAGCTCATACCGATCTGTTAGCATCAGCCAAGACAACTCATTGCAAGATGTGGTTTGCGATGAGCGACCAAGGTGGACCTTTGGGAGTGGATGCACTGTCTCACGAGTGGCCGGAAGGATTGTTATATGCTTACAATATATGATGGGATCAGTGGGAACCAGATCCCACTGGTTGTGGTCTTGAGTTTATTCTGTGCATTCTTCATTCACTGTTAGACTCAGGAAATAAAGTCAACACTGTTAGAGTTTATGATGCAGCTGTTTTTCATTTCCACAATGTTGTGCAAGGCTTGTCAATTGGTAAACATGCATTGTGTCTCAACTTTTTAAAGGTGCACGACGCCTCCATCCAGAGGAAGTTAAGATCACCATCCTGGGATCTCCCTTTGGTTCTACAGTCATTGACTAAAGCCCCATTTGAACCATTGGCCCAGGCTGATCTTAGATCATTAACATGGAAAACAGTTTTCCTTCTGGCTATCAGTTCAGCAAAAAGAGTGGGCGAGCTACATGCTTTGTCAGTAAGTGACAATTGTTTGAGATGGAAAACAGATTACTCAGGGGTCTCTCTCTGGCCGAATCCGGCTTTTTTCCCCAAGATTCTCAATCCTTGCACAGTCAATCAGGAAGTTGAACTTGCAGCCTTTAAACCTGACCCAGATTCCTTATCTACAGGACTTGACCTTTCTAGTCTGTGCCCAGTAAGAGCACTCTGCACATACATTGAGCTCACACAGGAGTTGCGAGAGTGACATACTCAGTTGTTTCTGTGTTTTGATAAAAACAAAGCATTGGACGACCAATCTTGAAGCAGCGTCTCTCACACTGGATATTGGACACTATTGCACAAGTATACTCCACCCAGAGCTTACCAGTTCCAGGGACCTGGTGGCTCATTCTACTAGGAGTCTAGTCACATCATGGGCAGCACTGAAAGGTGTGGCACTTACAGATTTATGTACAGCGGCCTCATGGAGTTCACCTTGTAGTTCACTTGTACCTTTGCTGTTATTACAGGGTCAATGTGGCATAACCAGTTTCGTTTGTGCCTGCAGTTCTGCGGTCAGCTTCTAAGCAGGGATGTGGGGAAGGAGAGGCTTCTCACCCCTCGTGACCCAGATGTACTAGTCATCCAAGGTAAGACCGTGGTGATGGTCTAAGTGAGGTCAAAATAGATTGTAAGTTATGACTATAACTATGGATCTATTAGACCAAATGATGATCGTCACCATCTCTTGTCACTCGGGATGAACTGAGACGTTCCAGGCAAGAGGAAGTGCTTTGTTCACCCGGATGTTTTATAGTGAACCAACCACTCAGGGTCAGTCACCTAACTTTGTTTACATTAGGTCTCGGAAGGGTAGCAGAATCGCATCATTCAAGGTAAGACCGTGGTGACGGTCATCATTTGGTCTCATAGATCCATAGTTACAGTCATAACTTACGATCAGTCTAGGCTAGTCCCTGGAGCATACGATCACACCGGTGTGATTAGAATGTTCAGTGCATCACGTGATCAACTGCTGAATTCAAATCTGCTTTCACGCTTTGGCTGGCGCGGAACCAGAGACGGACGCTGCGCGCTTGTCATATTATCACAACTATTCAGTGTTTTCAACCATATAATGCTTATTTTAGGTTCCAGACATTTAAATACACATAAGTACTAGCAAAACAATACATTTATAGTTTGTATAATACACACTGATGTATATAGAAGCAGCAACAATGATCCTTACAAATATAATCTGACGACATGTTTTATTGATATCATATACACATAGTGTAGATAACAATAAAGTTTACTCTATTCTTCTCCCAGTTCACCGGAGGCTTACTTTACTGACTATCCAGAGGAGAGGATGAATTTATGTGTTGTTAATCCCACAGCTCGGATTCAGCTCGAACTAACATGGCGGCGCCCATCACCCGGTATAGATCAATTAACACTGTCATTATAAAAGTGTTTAAAGTACCAAATACATTTACTTGCACATATTTGAGAATCAAAATATCAGATATTTCATAATGTATTTAACACATTTGTGAAACGAAATAAAAGCGATACGTGTCATACAGCGCTACTGTGGCTGCGGTGTGTCACATGACAAGCATGATGCGTCGCCATGGAAACAATAAGGCGATACGTTCTAAAATAATGGTTTCCTAAAAAACTCACACGGAGGGCTCAGCTAGTATATTTTAAACTCACGTGTGAAAGGATTAATAAGAAGGTTGCAATTTAGTATATTTAAAATATATTTCAACAATCTGTTAAAGTGTATTTTAGTTAAACACACTGTAATTTAATTTTAATCAGACTATTCATTAAAAATACATGTATTTTAACTGAATTTAAATGAAATTAGTTTTGTTTTAATGAATTTTAATGGGCCTTAATTTAAAACATTTAATCTGTGTTCAGTTTAAACACTAAACATGTTTTTTTGCCTAATTTAGTACAATCTATTTTTTATTATTATTATTATTGTTTTTTAATTAGAATTTTGTATTATTATTTAATTAGACTTAAAGATTAATTCTGAAGTGCACTGTAGTAATAAACATGCAGTTTAGCATGCATATTATTCAGCATCTATTTTAATCTTTATTTACAAACATTTGATAATCCTTAATTCTATTATATGCATTTTAAGATAGATAGATAGATAGATAGATAGATAGATAGATAGATAGATAGATAGATAAGGCAAGAATCTCAGCAATAAAAGCATTTTTGCAGCTTGAATGAATAAATGAATGAGGTATTTAAACATCGCTTACGCTTTAATAAATGGGGAGGAGACCGAAAGAAACTCTGGGTTTACAGAGGAAAACCTGCTCCCGACCAAGTTAGGTTCACAGAGTAAGTTACTATGGTAACCGAGAGGTTTAGTTTTCTAAACCGAGAGGTTTAGTTTTGTCTTTTATTGGAACCAAAACCCTGAGTTTCCCTTTTCTGGGGTTAGCAGACTCTGAGTTTTCAACAAAACCTGCTTTCTGGAATACACCCCTATTGTTCTGTGCGTTCACGCATAGAATATGTGTCGGTACCTCCTAATTGATCTAGTTTGTCTTATTGACTGAACGAACTGAGAATTAACATGCTTGCACTGTGATACTATTTGCAGTGGATTGAGTGAGATTTGATTTGGCTTTTGGTTGTGTTTGCACACATTACTTGCTAACAAATTCCTGTTCGCAGGAGTAAGGTATTTATATTTTGTGTGTTATTTGTGTAATGCTGTATGCAGCTGTACCGGATATTCAACAATCATGAGTCAACCATTGTGATGTTACTGTCATCCTACTTTGCATCCTCATGATGGTCACCGATAATCTGTCGTGTCGGACTTATAATGTGGCCGCACTGATTGCGGTCTGGTAATGCACTAGCCATAATTTTGGCTGCTCTGAGAAAAATTATAAGTCGGGAAGATCGGGACATTTTAGGTTTGGTGGATGCAGCCCTTGCTACACATGCACAGCTTACTAGGGACATTGGTGCCTCTATGTCATCTGCAATACTTTCTCGTAGACAGATCTGGTTAGCACAAACCTCCCTGCCTGACACTATCAGAAAAGAACTGACTTATATGCCAGTTACTCCTGGTCGGGGTTTTCACCCAGATTCTCAAGCAATGCTTGACAAAGCAGAACAAACGCGTTGTAGAATAGAGTCAGTGCAGCGCACATTTGGTCGCTCTAGGATAACTAGGCAGTCATATCAAGGCTGTCAGTCACCTCAGCCTCCCCACTTTAATCGGCCACAACCATGGGAGTTTGGTGGAAGACAGAATAGTAATTTTTGGAGATTTGATGACAGTCGAAGTGCAGGGGGGAACCATGGCGCAAACAGGTGGCTTAGTCCCGGTCATCAGTTAGGGATGCACCGCAGAGAAAGCGGAATCCCAGGGGCTCAGGCCCCCAAGGAGGGACTGCGTAGCAATACCAAAGGGTGGCCGGAATGTGCTCCCAACTATGCCTGGACAGTTGGGAGGAAAACATTTCAGACCATTGGGTACTGTCTACAGTTAAAAAATGGTTACAGAATTCAGTTCCGGCATCGACCTCCGCCATTTTTAGGAGTACACGTGACTGTGGTAAAAAAACAAGTCCAGGCACAGATTTTATCAGAAGAAATTGCGACCCTTCTAAAAAAGAAGGCAATTTCTTAGCTAAAGCCCAATGAACAGCTCACTGGGTTTTATTCTAATTATTTCCTTGTGCCCAAAAAAGATGGTGGTCTCCGACCCATCTTAGACCTGAGATGCAAGTGGATAGAGTTGGCACAGTTTCAAAAATTATTGGGGATGATATCATCGGCAATAAAAATAGTGCCTCTTGGGTTGCTCAAAGCATGACCACTATAGTGGTGGATCAACAAGTTTCAACTCCACCCCAAATTCAAAGTCACACGGAAATGCATTCAGGCCTTGCACCCCTGGTTGAGCAAAAAGAAATTGGGCCAAGGGGTCCCTCTGGGGAACATACCAGCAAGGAGGATGGTGGTGACAACGGACGCGTCTCTGACTGGTTGGGGGGCTGTCTTGCAAGGCAGGACAGTGAGGGGCTCATGGGCGTTTCCCTGGAACATGGAACATATCAATGTGTTAGAGTTAAGGGCAGTTTACATGGCCTTGAAACAACTGATTCATTTTCTGCAAGACTGCAGACTTCTGTTTTGGGCCCATCCAAAACTCGCCTCAATCAGGGCAATCTACATACTGGGTGTAGTGAACCGGGCTGCCGATCTCCTCTCTCAAACGGGCCTCCCCCAGGGCAATGGCGCTGGCATCCAGAGATGGTAGGTCTGATATGGGACAGGTTTGGGAGAGCTCATACCGATCTGTTAGCATCAGCCAAGACAACTCATTGCAAGATGTGGTTTGCGATGAGCGACCAAGGTGGACCTTTGGGAGTGGATGCACTGTCTCACGAGTGGCCGGAAGGATTGTTATATGCTTACAATATATGATGGGATCAGTGGGAACCAGATCCCACTGGTTGTGGTCTTGAGTTTATTCTGTGCATTCTTCATTCACTGTTAGACTCAGGAAATAAAGTCAACACTGTTAGAGTTTATGATGCAGCTGTTTTTCATTTCCACAATGTTGTGCAAGGCTTGTCAATTGGTAAACATGCATTGTGTCTCAACTTTTTAAAGGTGCACGACGCCTCCATCCAGAGGAAGTTAAGATCACCATCCTGGGATCTCCCTTTGGTTCTACAGTCATTGACTAAAGCCCCATTTGAACCATTGGCCCAGGCTGATCTTAGATCATTAACATGGAAAACAGTTTTCCTTCTGGCTATCAGTTCAGCAAAAAGAGTGGGCGAGCTACATGCTTTGTCAGTAAGTGACAATTGTTTGAGATGGAAAACAGATTACTCAGGGGTCTCTCTCTGGCCGAATCCGGCTTTTTTCCCCAAGATTCTCAATCCTTGCACAGTCAATCAGGAAGTTGAACTTGCAGCCTTTAAACCTGACCCAGATTCCTTATCTACAGGACTTGACCTTTCTAGTCTGTGCCCAGTAAGAGCACTCTGCACATACATTGAGCTCACACAGGAGTTGCGAGAGTGACATACTCAGTTGTTTCTGTGTTTTGATAAAAACAAAGCATTGGACGACCAATCTTGAAGCAGCGTCTCTCACACTGGATATTGGACACTATTGCACAAGTATACTCCACCCAGAGCTTACCAGTTCCAGGGACCTGGTGGCTCATTCTACTAGGAGTCTAGTCACATCATGGGCAGCACTGAAAGGTGTGGCACTTACAGATTTATGTACAGCGGCCTCATGGAGTTCACCTTGTAGTTCACTTGTACCTTTGCTGTTATTACAGGGTCAATGTGGCATAACCAGTTTCGTTTGTGCCTGCAGTTCTGCGGTCAGCTTCTAAGCAGGGATGTGGGGAAGGAGAGGCTTCTCACCCCTCGTGACCCAGATGTACTAGTCATCCAAGGTAAGACCGTGGTGATGGTCTAAGTGAGGTCAAAATAGATTGTAAGTTATGACTATAACTATGGATCTATTAGACCAAATGATGATCGTCACCATCTCTTGTCACTCGGGATGAACTGAGACGTTCCAGGCAAGAGGAAGTGCTTTGTTCACCCGGATGTTTTATAGTGAACCAACCACTCAGGGTCAGTCACCTAACTTTGTTTACATTAGGTCTCGGAAGGGTAGCAGAATCGCATCATTCAAGGTAAGACCGTGGTGACGGTCATCATTTGGTCTCATAGATCCATAGTTACAGTCATAACTTACGATCAGTCTAGGCTAGTCCCTGGAGCATACGATCACACCGGTGTGATTAGAATGTTCAGTGCATCACGTGATCAACTGCTGAATTCAAATCTGCTTTCACGCTTTGGCTGGCGCGGAACCAGAGACGGACGCTGCGCGCTTGTCATATTATCACAACTATTCAGTGTTTTCAATCATATGGTCTCGGAAGGGTAGCAGAATCGCATCATTCAAGGTAAGACCGTGGTGACGGTCATCATTTGGTCTCATAGATCCATAGTTACAGTCATAACTTACGATCAGTCTAGGCTAGTCCCTGGAGCATACGATCACACCGGTGTGATTAGAATGTTCAGTGCATCACGTGATCAACTGCTGAATTCAAATCTGCTTTCACGCTTTGGCTGGCGCGGAACCAGAGACGGACGCTGCGCGCTTGTCATATTATCACAACTATTCAGTGTTTTCAACCATATAATGCTTATTTTAGGTTCCAGACATTTAAATACACATAAGTACTAGCAAAACAATACATTTATAGTTTGTATAATACACACTGATGTATATAGAAGCAGCAACAATGATCCTTACAAATATAATCTGACGACATGTTTTATTGATATCATATACACATAGTGTAGATAACAATAAAGTTTACTCTATTCTTCTCCCAGTTCACCGGAGGCTTACTTTACTGACTATCCAGAGGAGAGGATGAATTTATGTGTTGTTAATCCCACAGCTCGGATTCAGCTCGAACTAACATGGCGGCGCCCATCACCCGGTATAGATCAATTAACACTGTCATTATAAAAGTGTTTAAAGTACCAAATACATTTACTTGCACATATTTGAGAATCAAAATATCAGATATTTCATAATGTATTTAACACATTTGTGAAACGAAATAAAAGCGATACGTGTCATACAGCGCTACTGTGGCTGCGGTGTGTCACATGACAAGCATGATGCGTCGCCATGGAAACAATAAGGCGATACGTTCTAAAATAATGGTTTCCTAAAAAACTCACACGGAGGGCTCAGCTAGTATATTTTAAACTCACGTGTGAAAGGATTAATAAGAAGGTTGCAATTTAGTATATTTAAAATATATTTCAACAATCTGTTAAAGTGTATTTTAGTTAAACACACTGTAATTTAATTTTAATCAGACTATTCATTAAAAATACATGTATTTTAACTGAATTTAAATGAAATTAGTTTTGTTTTAATGAATTTTAATGGGCCTTAATTTAAAACATTTAATCTGTGTTCAGTTTAAACACTAAACATGTTTTTTTGCCTAATTTAGTACAATCTATTTTTTATTATTATTATTATTGTTTTTTAATTAGAATTTTGTATTATTATTTAATTAGACTTAAAGATTAATTCTGAAGTGCACTGTAGTAATAAACATGCAGTTTAGCATGCATATTATTCAGCATCTATTTTAATCTTTATTTACAAACATTTGATAATCCTTAATTCTATTATATGCATTTTATTATAAATTGTCATACAAATGTTACATTTCTGACTCATGAAAACTATGACATTTGTTTTGTTTAAGCAAGTGGTGCATATCCTCAGGATGACCTGTTATTTCTGTGTCTCAAGTTTTGTAAAGTTTGGACATTAAGTTGAGCAGATATAGGTCAAATATACACTACAAACAAAAGTACACACGCTACACTAAGTAATAACCTTTTTTGTTTGTTTTGTGCTTAATCTTACTGGAGAACGTTTTGGAATCTATATAGCATAACTCTATATAAATGCAGGTTTGATCCAGATGTTATTTAATGCGGTAATTCGCTCTGCGACTCTGAATGCTTCTCTCTTCATGTTTGATGGCAGCAGCAGCAGAATAAGCGCTGGTAATAGCAGTAACTATGAGTGACAGGCCATAGCGGCGGGTCAATAGAGCACAACAGTTGGGCTCCAGAAGTCAAAATTCCATTCATTTTCTCCACAAAAAAAATATATATTTAACAATAACATATAAACCTTTTAAGACAGACATACCATGAACTCTGGGGCTCCAAGTGATTTCAACTTTTTTTAAATTGTGTTTAATAGCTGGTGAAGAATTAGTCGTAATCCTGAAGAGGCCTGTTCTTTGGATTCACCAATCAGAGAAATTGCTGTTACCATGGAAACAAGAACTGCATCAAAAGAACTCATCATCCAATCAAGCATTGCAAATAATATAATGGAGCGGGACTTTCAACACTGTTAAACAATGTATATTTGAATAGACATCAGATACATTGTATTTAAGAAGAAATCAATAGTTTTAAATTGTACAATTGTTTGTGAGTCGATTCACAGAGCTTAATGAGATGAGTACTGCATTATGCCATCAAAGGAAGTACTGTATCTTTTTTTTGGGGGGGGGGCGACCACGCCCCTGATTTTCAAGTGTTTTTGCTTAAAGTTTGAAACTGTTTTTGAAATCAGAAAAATTAGCTGATATTTTTGCATCTTGCACCAAATAAAGACACATGAGGCTGATTGTATAGTGATTGGAAACAGTATTGTTAACTGAAACTAAAATCATTTCATAATTAATAATAATAATAATAATAATAATTACTAGAAACTAATGATTAACTGACAGAAAATAAAATTTTAAACGTTCAAGTTCAAGTAGCTGCTACTAAAATAAAAATAAAAGTGAAAAATATAGAAATGAAATCTGTTTTAAAATATGAGCATTATTATATAGTATATCAATTATACTAAAATAACACTGACTAGAACAGCCAAATTCCATTTAATTAATTTAAATAAATTGTTTAATCTATTTTTTTTTTTTTTTCACTAAACGTG
>NW_015536624.1:3757305-3780343 GCF_001515605.1 Sinocyclocheilus anshuiensis | reverse complement strand
ATTTTTTAATCTATTTTTTTTTTTTTTTTCACTAAACGTGGCATGTAAGGACTGCTTCACAATTTTGTTTTGCTTTATTTCCTAATGTTTGATTTCTTTTATCTCTCTTGTCATATTCAGGGGGGATTTTTATGAAAGTGTGTCGTAGCACACATACATTTACTATACGCTTGCACAGACATTGAAACACAAAATACTGACATATTAAATGTATCTAAAATCTAATTCATATGAATATGTAAATATCTTGGAGACATACGTTTACAAATCAATACTGAACTCATGGAACTAATCAGTTAATTCTATCAATAATTAATTAGATGTTTCAATGTTTTCAATGCCATCAGCTGACACATTTACTCCTAATTAGAAATCATAACATTTCAGGATTACATAATTTTAAAAAAGACTACATTTTAAAACTGATGTGCTGTCAGAGAGCACTTTGAATGCAAGACCTCATCGTTTGGCCTACGCTTCTGTAAATAAAAATCTGTTATGGTTGTCTTTAAATGTAAGAAATAGTTAAGTTAAATATCTATACTGTATACAGTGGGGTTGAGGGAGATCTAAAATATATCTATAGTAAAAATGTAAATGCATTTAAAATATAAACAGAGTTATACTCTATAAATAGAGTTCAGATGCCAAAGTGCCCTTTACAATTTTCTACTAAAATTAGCATTTTTCTCTGGCTCTATGTTTTCTCAGTTTTTGTTCAGTTATTTCACTTTAATGTCAATGAAAAGATCTTATTCTATTCCTTGTCATTAAAGTGAAATTACTGAACGTACACATGATAAAAATGCTCATTTTAGAAGAAAATTTCAAATGGCACTTAGAGGCTTTTGCATCTGAACTCTTCAAATACATAATAATGCTGTCTATCTATGTCAGCGTCTGTCCAAACATACTAAACACATTTTTGTAAACAGCCTTTAATATCAGTTTCATGAGCATTTAATATCTTAAATTAGCTAATCAGTTTATAAATTAAATATGAATGAACTAGTCTTTCATTTCATTAATTCGCCAAGAATTTACACTAAAAGAGGCTATTACAAAAGAAGTACTTCTAGCACACTGAAGCGATTCTAATGATGTGTTCCCTTAAGGCAGAGCCGCGCTTTATTTCTGTCTTTAACGCGCGATTGCGGGCCTTTGGCGATTTCAAAGCAGTGAGAGCATGAAAGCAGCGTGTCGCAGACCAACACCGCCTCAATTTACCGCTGCACAGCAGATCTCTGGCTTCTGAAGATCTCTCTGAGGAACAGCAGCGCACGTGAGACAGAAGCTTGACTTTTCCTCCTCTCCACGGCCGGTCGCGTCGGCTTTGATATCCCCTCAGAGTGTGTCGAGGTGGTCAGCATTAAAAGCGCCTCTCATTCACATTGACCTTTGCTTGATTCAGCTCGTCCTCGCGTCTCACAGCTCCGGCAGACTCGCCTCTGAAACAAAAGGGCAAGTGGCTGCCTGACACAAAGTCAATAGGGAAGACACAGCGGTATTTGTGCGTATTGTCAGGTGACCTCTTTGTTTACACTTTGAATGAAGGTGGCCATCGGAGTGTGAGGATGGAGAGGCTTTGGGTTTTGTTGTGGTCAGTCCAGCTCTCTGGAGAAAAACACAAAAGACATGTGAATGCTTCACTACTGAAAATACACAAAGACATGACACACGGGATGATTCGTATTAAAACATGCAAATTGTATTGTGTGGCATTGTATAGCAATAACATTTGTGGTTGGTTGCGCTCTCGATGCCACTGCATCTCTGCAGGAGGGAAATATATTGTAAGAAGCATTTAAATTAAACATAAAACATACAGTATATTGTGAAATAATTAAAATACCTGTTTTCTATGTGAATATACAGTATGTTAAAAAGTAATTTATTGCTGTGATCAAAGCTAAATTTTTAGCATCATAACTCCAGTCTTCAGTTTCACATGATAAAATAAAATAATGTTAAATTAAATTAAATTAATAAATACATACATACATAAATTAACGCCAAAGAAATGAAAGACACACCAGACTATTACCGCGAGACTCCACAAAACAATTTGACCACATACAATGTTAAAAATGCACACTTACATAATTTAGACAAATCTAAAGTTATTTTTTATCTATAAATATTCCCAAACTACCAGATTTATATGTACTGTATATGTAATCTTAGTCTAGGTGATTTAAATTAGTTCCCTGTTTCCTGTCCATCGGATCAATATTTAAAAAAGCAGCAGAAAGTGATTGTGGCCCATTATGTTGATTGTATCTTTGCACAGGTACCAGTTGTAACCAATAAAAGAACGTCTCAGGTTACTTATGTAACCATGGTTCCCTGAGTAGGGAACGAGACACTGCGTCCTCTAGGGGTCTTCAAACTCATCGGCCAGATCCACCTGCGATCCCCACGAGCTCATTCCCTTCCGTGCCTCAGCAGCGGCGGGTCCTGAATCACGGGAAGCAGACAGCTGCCCATTTTTCCTCGAAAAGAGAGACAAACGAGAGTGGAGCTTTTTCCCTTGGAAAAAAACGCTCGCAGTGCACGGCGATTGCCCCCTCCGAGGCATCGCGTGCGTGCTCTTCGCCCAAACAAATAACGCATAGTTTGTGTGTGTCATCAGATGTTAAATAACGTCAACACGGGTGCACACATCCTTAAATGCTTTGCTAGTGCTCGCCATAATGAGATAAGTAGAGATCACAAATCCACACACCTCTTAAACGTCTTACTAGTGCTTGCCATGACAAGGGAAGAAAAGATCGTTCTTACCACAGGAATGCACGCTTCAAACAAAACAGTCAATGAAGACGAAGAAGAGAATGATGTGTGCTCCCGGCGCCTATTTATACTATAGTCGCACCGGTAGTGACGTCATGGATGTCACCGGCCAACGAGTTGGTGTTTTTTCAATGTATGCTTCAGACACGGGTCACGACGAGGCGTTCCCCATAGCGACCCCTAGAGGACGCAGTTCGAAGTTCCCATGAAAGGGAATCAGTGTTTTTCAGCCCAGCTCTGAAATTGAAATGAGTTTGACACCCCTGCTTTAACAGACAAGAAAGTTTACACCCTCCTTTGACAACAAAGGAGTCGTCCACACTGTATAATGCATTTCAGAGCAATCAGGATTCAGTGTTATTTTACCACACTGTCTAATGAGCCTCTCCAACACTTAAATAGACTTGAGTTGGAGGGCTTTAGAGACACCATCCATTCTTCTGCCAAATTAACAATGAATAAGGAATTATGTGCATCATCATCATTTGCATTTTAACTCCAGAACTACAGCTGGCTTAAACCCCATCAGATGTGCCTGTCATGTCAAACAGAAGCGTGAGTTTGGAGATGATTGTGTGTTTGTTTGTTCGGCTCATTCCCAGACCTGAACACAAATGTGCCTCAACAGACCACAAGAGGGCATTCATTAACAGAAAGAAAAGGCTGTGAACTCATATTGTCTGTGGTCTTCAAGACCCTCTTGTTGCAATAAAATAATGTTACTCCATCAAATCTCAAAGCTTTTTTAAAAAGATTTTGGTGCAATGTTTTCCTGTTAGCAGAGAAATTATTCTGCAATGCAACGCATCAACAATAGTTTCAGGTTCTATTTATTATGTCATTTGTGTCAAGCCAACATGATGCTTCTACTCGCTTCTACTGTATATTTCTCACATAAGCAGATGTTTATTTTGGCACTTGTATTAACAGGTTGCAACATTCACACCATAGCTGCCGTAACGCCACATAGGGTCTATTAATTCATATTTTAAATATGATATATAAAACAATAAAAAAGTCTGACAACACAGATTGAAAGAATAGTTTTCTCAACAGAAAAAAAAAAGAAAATTAGTACTCACTCTCAAGATGTAGATGAGTTTTTAAAATTTAAAAACATCTTGATGGATTTCTTTCTTTCAAACACACAGCTTTTGGCTTCACAAGATGTTAATTGATGGACCGGAGTGGTGTGGATTAGGATTATTGTGATGTCTTTATCAGCTGTTTGGACTCTCATTAGGACGGCACCCATTCACTGCAGAGGGTCCATTGGTGAACAAATTATGGAATGCTACATTTCTCCAAATCGGATGAAGAAACAAGCTCATCTACATCTTGGATGGCCTGAGGGTGAGGACATGTTCGGCACATTTTCATTTTTTGATGTACTATTCCTTTAACAAAGAACAGGACGCTTATTCATGCCATTTAATATGACTACTTGTATTTGTAAAATTTAAGGGCCATTAGTTGAATAGGATTCTTTTTGGACCAGCCAAACCCGCATATACTGTAGTCTACTGTCCACCAGCAAGTACAATAGAAGCGTTATACCAATGTCAAATTAAGTTATACTCTTTTTCCCAGTCGGTGCACCTTTCCTCCTCTCAGCCCGTCAGTATTTGTATGCATTATTTCTGTAATGCATGATGCATATCACATTTTAGGGCACATGTTGTTGTGAATGCATGTGGGCAAATCAAATTCATTTGTCGCTTTGTTTGCGAACAGTATCTCAGACATACAGCGAGTGAATTGGCAAACTCCACGCTGTGATCCAGTTACGAGACTGAAAGTCCATCAAAAAGCACTGTTATCCTTTCTGCTGGCCATTATCGTGTGAGCTGCGGAGATCACTTTTAGGACCTTTATCTCTCCGTTCATGCCTCCTTCTGCTGCTCTCTTCTCCTGACGAACTCCTGTTCTCGGCATGAAGCATGTGTCTCATTCATTCTAATTACGGCCATTGAAATTGAATAGAGGCCGGTTTGTTTACGAGCGGCTGCAGCTGCTTAGCATTCTGAGAGTGAAACCAGTCGTCTTCACAGACAGCTCAAGGTTTACCTAAAGCAACTCCCACTAATTTACATTTATGTTTTGCCTTGTTATTTCCATATCTGCTGCAAGGGACGTAGATGGGGAGGTGCGGGACATCAATCATGTTTTTCTCTCACCTTAATAAGGTTTGCCGACTGAAAATAGGAGAGGATGGATAGAAGCATTTGAAATCATCCGAGTAAGTTGAGATGTGGGAGAGTCTGGAAGCAGTGACTGGAATAACCTAATTATTCGTCAGCATGTCGTGGTGTTTATGTTCAGAGGCGTATTCATTACTGTCTTCAGTCTGTAGAAGAGTGTTTCTTCAGCTATGGGCGCTTCTGGCCCTGTGGACTTTAGGAAAGTGAACTTAAGATGCACATCTCATACTTTCAGTAGTTTGTCTCTGAACAATGTCTAACATGGATGTATATGATCATCAAACAACCTGACGCTTAACCCGAGAAAGCTTAATTATCTGATGAAGTCAAATTTGAATGAATTTGTAAGAGGAGATTCATACATACATGTATGATTTTTTTTTTAAATAATTAATTAATTAAATCCCTAAAACTGACACCGATGGTCGATGTGTGTTTCCTTGTAATCTGCTGATCAGTGACCCAAGGAAATACACAAATGCGAGAAAAAAAATTATTAAAAAAAGTTGCAATTACCTTTTTATATATATTTATATTTATTTTTTTTTATTTTATTTTTTTTTTTTTCAAGTGAGTAGCAGAGACAGGCTTCCATAAATTAGCCACCAATTTGGCAAAATGTAAAATAGTTACAAAATTGCCATGAGAGTGTTGGAGTCAATCTCATTTCCATCACTCATTCTGCAGTGGAGGTGAAATTTAATTGTTGAAAAAATAAATAAATAAATAAAGTATTTTCACTTTTTTGCATACTTTCAGAAAAATCACAGCTTGGAAATCATACATTATAAATATGTGTTTAAGTGTTAAGCATGAATTTTATGTTTTCACAAGCCTCATGTTTCACTTCAAGCTCTTCAGCTGACACTGTTGTCACTAAACCAAGTACACTAAATCTGTTTTTTATAAAGAGCTATATAAATAAATGTGACAACCTGAGTGGAAAAAAACATTGGTTATAGTGTAAATTCTGCTAATATTGAGGGACAGTGTTTATTTCACCTAAGCGTTTATTTTATTCTAAGTTTAAGAAACACAAAACTGCAAAAAGTGTGTGTATGATTATTATTGTATAGACTGACCTTCACTCTTTTTATTAAATGCAACAGAAATCACCTTTACTGTGTATTTCTAATTCAACATTTGTATCCTTGATTTTTAAAAAAAGAGAGACAAACGAGAGCGGAGCTTTTTCCCTTGGAAAAAAACGCTCGCAGTGCACGGCGATTGCCCCCTCCGAGGCATCGCGTGCGTGCTCTTCGCCCAAACAAATAACGCATAGTTTGTGTGTGTCATCAGATGTTAAACAACGTCAACACGGATGCACACATCCTTAAACGCTTTGCTAGTGCTCGCCATAATGAGATGAATAGAGATCGCTCTTACCACAGGAATGCACGCTTCAAACAAAACAGTCAATGAAGACGAAGAAGAGAATGATGTGTGCTCCCGGCGCCTATTTATACTATAGTCGCACCGGTAGTGACGTCATGGATGTCACCGGCCAACGAGTTGGTGTTTTTTCAATGTATGCTTCAGACACGGGTCACGACGAGGCGTTCCCCATAGCGACCCCTAGAGGACGCAGTTCGAAGTTCCCATGAAAGGGAATCAGTGTTTTTCAGCCCAGCTCTGAAATTGAAATGAGTTTGACACCCCTGCTTTAACAGACAAGAAAGTTTACACCCTCCTTTGACAACAAAGGAGTCGTCCACACTGTATAATGCATTTCAGAGCAATCAGGATTCAGTGTTATTTTACCACACTGTCTAATGAGCCTCTCCAACACTTAAATAGACTTGAGTTGGAGGGCTTTAGAGACACCATCCATTCTTCTGCCAAATTAACAATGAATAAGGAATTATGTGCATCATCATCATTTGCATTTTAACTCCAGAACTACAGCTGGCTTAAACCCCATCAGATGTGCCTGTCATGTCAAACAGAAGCGTGAGTTTGGAGATGATTGTGTGTTTGTTTGTTCGGCTCATTCCCAGACCTGAACACAAATGTGCCTCAACAGACCACAAGAGGGCATTCATTAACAGAAAGAAAAGGCTGTGAACTCATATTGTCTGTGGTCTTCAAGACCCTCTTGTTGCAATAAAATAATGTTACTCCATCAAATCTCAAAGCTTTTTTAAAAAGATTTTGGTGCAATGTTTTCCTGTTAGCAGAGAAATTATTCTGCAATGCAACGCATCAACAATAGTTTCAGGTTCTATTTATTATGTCATTTGTGTCAAGCCAACATGATGCTTCTACTCGCTTCTACTGTATATTTCTCACATAAGCAGATGTTTATTTTGGCACTTGTATTAACAGGTTGCAACATTCACACCATAGCTGCCGTAACGCCACATAGGGTCTATTAATTCATATTTTAAATATGATATATAAAACAATAAAAAAGTCTGACAACACAGATTGAAAGAATAGTTTTCTCAACAGAAAAAAAAAAGAAAATTAGTACTCACTCTCAAGATGTAGATGAGTTTTTAAAATTTAAAAACATCTTGATGGATTTCTTTCTTTCAAACACACAGCTTTTGGCTTCACAAGATGTTAATTGATGGACCGGAGTGGTGTGGATTAGGATTATTGTGATGTCTTTATCAGCTGTTTGGACTCTCATTAGGACGGCACCCATTCACTGCAGAGGGTCCATTGGTGAACAAATTATGGAATGCTACATTTCTCCAAATCGGATGAAGAAACAAGCTCATCTACATCTTGGATGGCCTGAGGGTGAGGACATGTTCGGCACATTTTCATTTTTTGATGTACTATTCCTTTAACAAAGAACAGGACGCTTATTCATGCCATTTAATATGACTACTTGTATTTGTAAAATTTAAGGGCCATTAGTTGAATAGGATTCTTTTTGGACCAGCCAAACCCGCATATACTGTAGTCTACTGTCCACCAGCAAGTACAATAGAAGCGTTATACCAATGTCAAATTAAGTTATACTCTTTTTCCCAGTCGGTGCACCTTTCCTCCTCTCAGCCCGTCAGTATTTGTATGCATTATTTCTGTAATGCATGATGCATATCACATTTTAGGGCACATGTTGTTGTGAATGCATGTGGGCAAATCAAATTCATTTGTCGCTTTGTTTGCGAACAGTATCTCAGACATACAGCGAGTGAATTGGCAAACTCCACGCTGTGATCCAGTTACGAGACTGAAAGTCCATCAAAAAGCACTGTTATCCTTTCTGCTGGCCATTATCGTGTGAGCTGCGGAGATCACTTTTAGGACCTTTATCTCTCCGTTCATGCCTCCTTCTGCTGCTCTCTTCTCCTGACGAACTCCTGTTCTCGGCATGAAGCATGTGTCTCATTCATTCTAATTACGGCCATTGAAATTGAATAGAGGCCGGTTTGTTTACGAGCGGCTGCAGCTGCTTAGCATTCTGAGAGTGAAACCAGTCGTCTTCACAGACAGCTCAAGGTTTACCTAAAGCAACTCCCACTAATTGTAATGCATGATGCATATCACATTTTAGGGCACATGTTGTTGTGAATGCATGTGGGCAAATCAAATTCATTTGTCGCTTTGTTTGCGAACAGTATCTCAGACATACAGCGAGTGAATTGGCAAACTCCACGCTGTGATCCAGTTACGAGACTGAAAGTCCATCAAAAAGCACTGTTATCCTTTCTGCTGGCCATTATCGTGTGAGCTGCGGAGATCACTTTTAGGACCTTTATCTCTCCGTTCATGCCTCCTTCTGCTGCTCTCTTCTCCTGACGAACTCCTGTTCTCGGCATGAAGCATGTGTCTCATTCATTCTAATTACGGCCATTGAAATTGAATAGAGGCCGGTTTGTTTACGAGCGGCTGCAGCTCAAGGTTTACCTAAAGCAACTCCCACTAATTTACATTTATGTTTTGCCTTGTTATTTCCATATCTGCTGCGAGGGATGTAGATGGGGAGGTGCGGGACATCAATCATGTTTTTCTCTCACCTTAATAAGGTTTGCCGACTGAAAATAGGAGAGGATGGATAGAAGCATTTGAAATCATCCGAGTAAGTTGAGATGTGGGAGAGTCTGGAAGCAGTGACTGGAATAACCTAATTATTCGTCAGCATGTCGTGGTGTTTATGTTCAGAGGCGTATTCATTACTGTCTTCAGTCTGTAGAAGAGTGTTTCTTCAGCTATGGGCGCTTCTGGCCCTGTGGACTTTAGGAAAGTGAACTTAAGATGCACATCTCATACTTTCAGTAGTTTGTCTCTGAACAATGTCTAACATGGATGTATATGATCATCAAACAACCTGACGCTTAACCCGAGAAAGCTTAATTATCTGATGAAGTCAAATTTGAATGAATTTGTAAGAGGAGATTCATACATACATGTATGATTTTTTTTTTAAATAATTAATTAATTAAATCCCTAAAACTGACACCGATGGTCGATGTGTGTTTCCTTGTAATCTGCTGATCAGTGACCCAAGGAAATACACAAATGCGAGAAAAAAAATTATTAAAAAAAGTTGCAATTACCTTTTTATATATATTTATATTTATTTTTTTTTATTTTATTTTTTTTTTTTTCAAGTGAGTAGCAGAGACAGGCTTCCATAAATTAGCCACCAATTTGGCAAAATGTAAAATAGTTACAAAATTGCCATGAGAGTGTTGGAGTCAATCTCATTTCCATCACTCATTCTGCAGTGGAGGTGAAATTTAATTGTTGAAAAAATAAATAAATAAATAAAGTATTTTCACTTTTTTGCATACTTTCAGAAAAATCACAGCTTGGAAATCATACATTATAAATATGTGTTTAAGTGTTAAGCATGAATTTTATGTTTTCACAAGCCTCATGTTTCACTTCAAGCTCTTCAGCTGACACTGTTGTCACTAAACCAAGTACACTAAATCTGTTTTTTATAAAGAGCTATATAAATAAATGTGACAACCTGAGTGGAAAAAAACATTGGTTATAGTGTAAATTCTGCTAATATTGAGGGACAGTGTTTATTTCACCTAAGCGTTTATTTTATTCTAAGTTTAAGAAACACAAAACTGCAAAAAGTGTGTGTATGATTATTATTGTATAGACTGACCTTCACTCTTTTTATTAAATGCAACAGAAATCACCTTTACTGTGTATTTCTAATTCAACATTTGTATCCTTGATTTTTAAATACATTCCACACTAATTAATTTATTTTATACTATTGGTTATGTGGTGTTTTGATTTAGTATGTAGACAAAGAACGCCTATACTAATTGTCATTATAATTCAAATAACTGTTGCCTCTTCCATCGAGTTCAAACTGGCATTAGACTAGGAGAGAACATGCTGAAAAAGTGAATATTTACAGCAGTACGTTGGCCTTGAGGTGAATGCTTTGCTCCTGTTTCATTTTAATCTTTGCTGAAGGGCATATGAAATATATATGCCTCGCTCTGAGCAAGTCCTGAATATGGATGTCTTTTATTTTCAGATGTGTCTCTGATACAGCTGGATACTCACAGACAGAGGGAAAAACGTACAGTGTGTGAGTGGGCAGAACGGCTCTTTACTATGAATAATGAGTCGTTGATGCAACAGAACATTTTTGCTTCTCTGGACCAAATAAAATAGGTTTGGGTTGGGTGGGTTGTGGAGAAAACTTTATGATGGATCTGCTGACTCGAGAGACAAAACAAGCCACTTCAGCAGAACTGCTGTGCCAAATCAACATTTAGATCCACTGCATATAAGATTAATCGAAATGCAAGAACCAGTTAATTCTCACTCATCTCAGTGGCAGATGCAATGGCACATATACAATCTTAAGAGTGCACAACAAATATGGCCGACAATCAATCCATGAAGCAACCAAAGTTTGGGTCAAAACAGGTCTTTAAATGGAAATGCATGTCTTTTCACATCATAGACTCGTAGGTCAGAGTTCAACTAAAGCCATGGTGCACATAAACAAAAACATCTGTGCAACATATTTGTGTTCCCACTCTCATGCATGAGAATAGAAGTGAATGAAACACGAAGTGTGACCAACCCGTCTGAAGCAATGGCAAAAGCAATCACTTCGGTTCCAGAAGTTTTACTCTCCCTCAAGTTCATTTACTCTCTCATTCCTTTAGGATGGATTTTCTTCTGATTTTGCTGTTGCTATTGACACATTCCTGCCCTCCATCAAGCGTAACAGAGGCTTAAGAAGTAATTTACCAGTAAGACTGAGCAGAATAAAAATACAACGTGCTCCACTGCACTGCTGGAATGCCATTCTGTTCAAGCTTAATGGACTGATGCTATTAATAAAGTGTTGTCTGTCATATGCTGAGTGTCCACTTTGAAATTATTTTGAAAGATGTCATCTGTATCTATTAATTCAGATAAATCTGTCTCCATCTCAGTCAATCAAATCCACCCCAGACACCAATCTAGCATTAGACGGACTGCACAGCTGTCTACACATGTCAGAGGTGAAGACAGTACATCAATACTTGACTGTTCTCATTTCGGAGAAGCGAGGATATGTGCTATTTGGATTTTCATGTTTTTTCTTTATTCTGTTTTGTTTAGTGGCGAATTATAGATCTTCTGTAAGTGGTGTGATGGCCAGCAAGTCCATGTGTTAGTGTCCACCTGAAGAACATGGCCGGCAGTGTGGTGCACCTGACCAAATATCAGATATCTGTTCGTTTGGCTCAGTTGGTTGGTAAAGGTTGTCACTGGCATCTGCAAGGTCACTGGTTTATTTCCCAGGGAATGCATGAACTAATATTTTGGGATAAAAATGTAAATGCAGATTTCTCTCCTACATTCCAGACAGACCTGACTGGACCCATGACACACATGAGTGATTTGCTCACCAGCACACCAAGATTGATGATCAACATGATCAACTTTACTTTTAAAAAAAGTCCCTGTGCGAGCAATTTACACCTTTAACATCAGAGCTGTGCAATGTGGTATTGAGTTTTCCAAATAAAAGCTAAAAGGTGAACAGGTCCTCCATCATCATCTATTCTAATATTTCTGTAGTGTTGGTCAACTAACATTGTGAAACTCTAAGAGCTTCAGCAACTTCTGACCAGCTCAGCTGGTCAGAACAACTTCCTTTGAGCTTACTGAATATTTAACAACAATTGGTTGAACCGTCACATACACTGAACTCTCTGTTAATTAACCGAAACCTTTTTTACATGTGGTTATTGGTTCCAAAAATATGGTCGGTAATAAGTTTAGTCAACACAGAGGCTATGTCCAAAATCGGCCACATACTCGATTTGAGCCATTTGTCGTGGTGTCCAAAACCATGGATGGTATGAAGTACACTCATTAGATGGATGGATGGATGGATGGATGGATGGTGGCGTGAAGGGAGCAAATATTAATGAGTGACAACTGCACTACAGTCTCGATTCCCACGAAGGAGCTCTGGAAGGATCAGGCTCTGTTCCAGAATCAAATCACTGAGGGTGCTTTATCCTTCATGCACATCTATTTGACATATATCATATTTTGTCCAGTCCATCGAAATCACTATGTCAATCATTGCGATTTCGAGAGTGAATCCCCAATTTATATGGGATGTCATTCCCAAAACCATATGTATATATACAGTTAGGTCCATATATATATTTGGACACAGGCACATTTTTTATTATTTTAGCTGTTGACCAAAACATATTCAAGTTACAGTTATATAATGAATATGGGCTTAAAATGCGCACACTGAGCTTTAATTTGATGGTATTCTCGTCACAGTTGGAGGAAATGTTAAGGAATTACAGCTCTTTAAAAAGTAACCCCATGTAATATCTCTTTGGATTTGAGACTTTAGTCTTTGCAACTTTACAGATCTTCTTTATGCACCAAGAGCTTGTAATACTCTAAAGAGAAAGAAAAAATTGAAATGTGTCATATGACCCCTTTAAGGTCTTTGCACGCTGAGTCCCAAATTCTCGTCTGAAATTTTCACACGTTAAAAATTAAATGCGACCTCACATTGTGTCAATCACGTTTACACACTGCCTCCGAAACTTTCTTCCGTCATAAATCAGGTTCAATTTTCGGTGTTTTCGCGTCTGTAGCAAGCATTTGGATAGGAAAGGATGACGAATACGAAAATTTAAAAAACGAAAAAACGCATACGAAAATTTCGGACTCAGTGTGCAAGGACCTTTCGGCTTCAAAAACAAAACAAATCCATCAGCGAGACAGCAAGAACATTAGGAGTGGCCAAATCAACAGTTTGGTACATTTTGAGAAAAAAAGAATGCACTGGTGAGCTCAGCAACATAAAAAGGCCTGGACGTCCACGGAGGACAACACTGGTGGATGATCGGAGAATCCTCTCCATGATAAAGAAAAACCCTTTTACAACATCCAGCTAAGAGAAGAACACTCTTCAGGAGGTAGGTGTGTCACTGTCAAAGTCTATTCAAGAGAAGACTTCACCAGAGCAAATACAGAGGGTTCATCACAAGGTGCAAACAAGGCCAAAAAATAAATAAAAAATGCCAGACCACTTCTGCAAAAGCATTCTTTGGACAACTGAAATTAAGATCAACCTGTACCAGAATGACGGGATATCATATTTTGTCCAGTCCATCGAAATCACTATGTCAATCATTGCGATTTCGAGAGTGAATCCCCAATTTATATGGGATGTCATTCCCAAAACCATATGTATATATACAGTTAGGTCCATATATATATTTGGACACAGGCACATTTTTTATTATTTTAGCTGTTGACCAAAACATATTCAAGTTACAGTTATATAATGAATATGGGCTTAAAATGCGCACACTGAGCTTTAATTTGATGGTATTCTCGTCACAGTTGGAGGAAATGTTAAGGAATTACAGCTCTTTAAAAAGTAACCCCATGTTACAGAGGACAGAAGCAGAAGGAGGAATTCAGAAGTGTATAGGGATATACTCTCTGTCCAGATTCAGTCAAATGCAGCAAAGTTGATTGGACGGCGCTTCATAGTACAAATGGACAATGACCCAAAACATACAGCAAAAGCATCCCAGGAGTCTTTGAAGGTAAAAAAGTGGATTATTCTGCAATGGTCAAGTCAATCTCCTGATCTCAACCCGATTGAGCATGCATTTCACTTGCTGAAGACAAAATTAAAGGCAGAAAAACCCACAAACAAACAATAACTGAAGACAGCTGCAGTAAAGGCCTGGCAAAGCATCACAAAGAAGGAAACCCAGTCTTTGGTGATGTCCATGAGTTCCAGAGTTAAGGCAGTATTGTAGAAGTATTGTAGTTTGCATCGTTGGATATAGATGTCAGTCATTGAACATTTCTATCATAAACAGTTGACTAATAATAAATGATTTGCAACTTCTATAATAACTCACTCTCTTTCAACATTAAACTGCTGCTTCGTGCTGAATCCGTGCTCTGCTCTGTTAGCAGTAAGCCCCGCCTACTTTGATATTTTTAAATTCCGTTATAATAAATGAATCTCTCTACACTGCACTATTAATTTCATATTTGCATCACATATACTTTTTTCGTTATAATGAGAGGATTCGCTAGCTTACAAAACTCAGGACTGAACAAAACACATTGTGAATAGAAACCTTTGATTCTCTCCAGAGCACAAACATACGCATTGGAGTCTGCCATGAGGCGGCTGCCACTTACTTTCGTTCTTTTGTTTATGTTTATTTTGTTATTAAATTTACATTTTCCAGTTCCCGCTTCCTTCTTCCCTGAGTCTTGAACTTTGTTACGTACATATATCTACCTGGTCTCATGGCATAAACGTACCTGGGGGCACTTTTTAGCGAGACGCGAAATACGTACCAATAAGTACATATCACTGCAGTTTCCAAAATAAATGAACACTAGAGGCAGTAAAACTCTGACACAGAAATTTACAGTTTCGATTAATAAAGCGTAATTTTCGCACAATTACTTGAAGAATATCATGTTATGACTTCAAAACAATATCATTATGCTGGGAGATTTGAAAACTGATGCTTTTGAACGTTAGCATCGCACTTATCCAGCTTCATATCTATGGGTTTTCATCTATGGTAGATTTGTTCGGTAGCTCATGGAGTACGGATACATACTTGAGAGGCGAGGAGCTCCGGTTCGACTCCCGTGTAACCACGGTTCGACAAAACAGTTCAAATCTGCATATAAGGAAGTTGAAATGGCACAGTTGCATAAACAAATGTGTTTTTCTATCAGTTTTGCATTTGTTAACACTATCGGGTAGGTTTAGGGTTGAGTTTGGTGTAGGGCATATTTCCAACACAATAGAGCATTAACTTTTAGCGACAGTCCACGGATATTTGAATTCTGAACTGCCACAATACGTACCAGAAGCAACATAATAAAAACACAGCAATACGTACCTATATCAACATAATAAAAACGTACCAGGGTTCACGTATTGAACCCGTGTTTTAGTGCCACTCAGTAGACATTTCTCTTTGAAATTGCGGCGAAACGTGCAGTAAGGTACGTAAAAACGGTGTTGCACAAAAAGTACACAGAGGTATGTATTTTTATGAGACCAGGTTGACATATATACTGTACCTTAAATCATCCTGGCGATCTACCCAAGGGTCAAGACCCAGGGTTTAAAAATCCACTGACCTAGATGATCAACACTCCTTTGAGAACAACATTGCAATATTTGGATGGTCTTGTTGCTTTGCCATACAACCTTTTTTTTACTGTGGGATCGAAACACAAGTGTAATCATAAAGGTTTACTTTTTGACTGAAGCACTTTCACAGCATATCTGTTTTTATATTCGCTTGCGGCTGTATGCTGAAAACAGACCGTGAGAAGGTTGTTTGTAGGCTGATTAGATGCATAGAAGAACATCATTATACATCACTTCAGGCTGTGAGCACTGTAATACACAATTAATACACATACTGCTGCCCACACACACTCTCAAAACATACATACGCTCACACATTCCCTAAAGGGAAGGTTATTATCTTCTCTATAGCTTTGACCTAGTTTGCTGTTCAATGTCATGCACATGACAGCCAGGTGACATGTGTTTCCTTTTCCCAGGAATAGTCCAAGGGTAAAATTCCTTCTCTCCTACACTCCTTTTTGTGAAATAGACTAGTTTTGGTTGAAACAGTGACATTAGTTATGTATGCATCCAAATTTTTTTATTTAACTGTGGAAAATTTGAATTGCATAAAACATCTGTGAATAAAGCACTTTTTCCATCCCATGTGTTCAAGAGAACAAAATCATCACTTCTAGTAAACTAAGAAGGCAGTCATATGGGTTTGGAATGATGTGAGAGTGAGTAAATGATGACAGAATCATCATTTTTGGGTGAACTGTCCCTTTAAGAATAAGCCATTGAAAAACTCTATTTGTTGACCTCTGATCTGAATCCTCCTCTTGAAAGTAAAGCATGAACCTTTTCAAATTAGATGATACAATTGTCCTGAACTCCAAAGAAAATGCTTCAGTGTTCTACAAACAAGCACTGTACTTGCAGCGGATTTATGAACAAACAGGGATCTTCCAAAAGCTACAGAACAGATGTGTATATGATGCATGTCAAAGTCATAAAATTATGTTTATCAATCACAATCCTGATTGATAGATCGAGTGACAAACTGCAGAACACTGTAGGCCAGCCATGCATGGACTTTTTGTAATGTCTGTTTTATGTTTCATATTTTCATATTCATATTCTCAGCAATTATGTAAAATAGAATTCAGTGTAATTAATGATCCATGTAATTTTATTAAACGTTTACTTGATTTTTAGGTTTATTTATCACACATAAAAAAAAAAAAAGATTTAAGTCATTAAGAGATAAATAAGATAGTATATAATTTATATTATATAATTATTTATATTATTATATAAATATTGTATGTTTAAAAACAATTACATATGTTTTTCTTACTGTAATACATATATATGTATATTACAAATATCATTATATTAAAATTAATATACCGAATACATATTTTGTCAATAATTCTCAGTTTTACTTACAAGGATTCTCCAAGATTATAATTAAAATTCCCATTATTACTAAACACGTGTTATATCACAATATTCATTATGAAAACGACTGGTGTAATAATGAAATGAGCTAACTCTACAGAGCTTTGGAGACTGTGGACACTGGCAAACAGTCATTCATTCATCCACCACAGGAGGGCAGAAAAAATCAACCACATGTCTCTGGAGTTCATCAGCAGCTTTTCATCTCTAATTAAACAGCGTGCGCTTTATAAGGGCTCTGTGATTAATATTCCCTCTCTCGCCTAAACACTGTAAATGCTGCTTTATTCCCAGAGTAAGAAAGACCTGGATTTGCTGCGGCATCGTATTTCGTTTCCCTCCGCCGTCTCTTGCATGTGAAATGAAGTTCATTAATAAGAAATAATGCATTATGAATATCACAGACGCCACACGGGGTTGATGAAAATGGGCTTTATTTGTTTCTCTACACTCTGCTGATATATATGTGAAAAAGAAATATTTTCAATTACAGAACTAAACTGAAAGGGGAAATAAGCTGCTTATGATTTATAGCCAGAGCGTTTGGTTCTGTGGCTGAAGTCACAGCAGTGTTTCTTCATTACGACTCTTTTGTGGACTTTCTGAAAACAAACTTTTAAAACACACTTTCACTCTCTCACTTGATCCCTTCATTTGTCTATTAATAACATCCAGCAGCAGACAAATATGATCACATATGACCATTTTCTATTTTCTTAATTTCATAGTCATTTAAACACTTTCCATCACATCTTAAAGTCGGCATGAAATCAAAATTGAAAATTCTTATATTTTTATGTAATACTGTAGTGTTTATTATAAATAATTTATCCGTGCACTTCATTATTTTTTTTTTTTTATTCATGTGCCCTCATAATCTTTAAACGCTAACCTCCCCTCCCCCTCAAAACGTCTCATCTTCTCTTCCGGTCACGAGCTATGGTGCAAGGGCGGAGCTAGTGACGTGAGGGGTAAACGCTGGGATAAACAACAGGGGGAAAAGCTGAAGCTGATGCTTCACTTTATAGAAATCAATGCATTGACCAGTGCTGACGCAAGCCATGGGGGAGTACACTACCCTTAAAAATTGAAAGGATATTAGGAAATTACCACAACATTACTCTAAGGACATTGCAAACTATTTTTTTATGAATATGACTTAACCTGATGGAGGACGCGCTCAGTCATTCAGGCAGACGCTCTCTCGCGCACGTTGTTAGGCATGTTTTGTGCCGTTGATCGTCCTCGTCATCGTCTTCCTGAATAAATACAAAATTTCTTCATGCTAGGGTGTCGGCGGCGAATCCAGTGGAGAGAAATCCCCCCACAACTAACTGCAAACTGGCATTCAGATCTGTCTCCATTTTGTTAGCATCGCCTCAACTTCCAATGATCCAATCAATTCCCGAAGGACGAAATCAAGTCCCGCCCTCTCATTTCAGATGCCGTTTCACTCGGCTAGACGTCACAGTAGAGAAAAAAAGACAATCGCTACTTCCGTTTCATGCAGACTTTAATTGATTAGTAGCCTAGCCTAACATTCTGTGATGGAAATGCATTTTACGGATCAAGTTAAATAATACTTTTTTTTTCACACGTTTTGCATCATCTGTCAACAGCTTGACTAGATTTTTTTTTTTTTCCTTGTCCATGTCATATCAAGCGCTTCAACCACTCTGTTGTCTCCTTGATAACCAAATACACGTTATTAAAAACTTTTATTAAAGGCAATTGTTTGTTGTAAAAATGTCCAAAATATAGAATTGCTCTTGTCATAAATCCCCTGTGTCTTGTGTTGTGTCCTGTCTTTTAGTTTGTTCTCTTGATTTCCTGCTTCCTGTGCCAGTTTTGTAGTCTTATATCTTAGCTATTATAAGATTAGAAATGTTTATGTTTTCCTAAAAATCATGTTGTAATATATTTTGCTATATGAAGGTTGAAACTAAATATGTTTTCAATTTCAATAATACATTTCCTTGAACTTTACTGTTTAAAACATATTTTGGCTAGGATGGCTGTATGGAAATAATACTACAACTGATTTCTGAAGCACTTGGGTAAATTATTGTCGCACAAATATTGTGTAATATGCAGTAGATGATATCTTTAAGATGGATGGTGAAATAGATGTTTTGTTTTAATAAAATCAGCCCCTGGGACATGAGTGTCCGCAGTTGAAGAAACACATGAAGTCTCAGAGAGAGAAACTCCTGAACTCTTAATTTTTATCTGATTTGAAGTGTGAAATGTGTCTAATATCTCTGTCTGTCTTTCCTCCATGTCCACTCTCAAAACAAACTTTGTGTCTTTATCTCTGTGAGAAACAGGATTTATTTATTAATTTATAGATATCACGTGTGGTAATGTGTTTACTTGATTAAGACTCACAGCAAAAGCATCTCTGTGGGGAAACTCTTTGGCTCATTATTTGTGTCTGTGTCCTTTTCTGATGTCATAAAATGTTAAAAACAGCAGTGTTGTTAACATTGTATCAGGAGAGGGATGTTTTAATATTTAAACAGCAGATTCTGCATTCTATCAGGTAATATGTGTGAAATAAATGATAATGTGGAAATAAGAGCAAAATCTTTTTTTTTTAAACATAATTATTCTCTGCATGACAATGCATGACTGATTTTTATCAAGTGTTTCACCAGTAAACATATTCCACCTTGTTCATCATGCTGAAAATACAGTGTGATTTAGCTCTTTACTTATTTATTTAAGTTTTGATGTTGAACTTTTTCTTTCTTTTTTTTCAAAATGTACGGTATTTCAAGGGCAAGAAAATGCATTTCCAATCTTAAAATAGATTTGCAGTTTACTCACCTTCAGGCCATCCAAGATGTAGACGACCTTCTTCAGTGGAAAGCTGAAACCGTGTTGATTCATAAAATGCAAGTCAATGGCTACGGTTACTTTAAGAGTCTTTAGTACTTTAAGCATATCAGGCAACACAAAATCAATATGCTTGGCTCCTGATTATATGTTGAGTTCTTATGAAGTGAAACAATCGGCCTATGCAAGAAACTGAACATTACATACAACATTTTTACCTGTAATCCAGAGCCTCGGGCAACAACATGGGAAGTACAATTCTTTTCTGCAACCTGGTTCTTTCGGACAGTTCATTTCAATTAACTGATTCAAATAATCAATTTAACAGTTTGTCTACATAATCACGCAATTATATAATGTACACTCAATTATATTATTAAAGCACCAAACAATGATGTGAAATGTGGATGTTTAACATGTCTAAAGCATATAAAGTGAATAAACTAGTTTTCATCAGCTCAAGTGCTGTTCACATATGCACATATCAGCGGCTCATCGCTGAGTTGAACTGTTTCCTCAGTTCAGTGAGTGTTCAAGGAACTGGAGTGCTGAATGACTTAAGTCATCATAGTATCAGATACACCACTATGTTGTCTAATTTCCAGTCGGAGTGACTGAATTTTCCAGCTCACTGAGTAAATTAATAGCAAATTATAATTTTTGAGTGAGAGGAATGTCCATGTGCTTTGGAACAATGCATTCTAACAATGTCAAGGCTGCAAGATAACAGAGAGGACAAGGAAAAGAAAGACAAAGAAAGTAATCTCAAATGAATTCTGTGCAACCCTAGTTTATCATGTGATCATACACGGGACAACTGAGAGAAGCTGAGAGAACTAGTGCAACCCAACCTAGTTCCAACACTGCACGATTTTAGCCCCGATTTTCACTCGCCAACATTTTTGTGGAAGTCGCCGTCAAATGCCAGAAATCAGAGGCAAATCGGTGTTTGTAATGATGATTTTCCTCAGGGCCAGAAACAGCACACAGATTGGGGGTCAGAGGAGACAACAGAGTGAAGCTGGACCAAACTTTGCATGGGGCAACTTCTGCTTCTGCTTCTACTTCTTTGGGCAGTTATGCAATTCTCAGAACATCAATAAATAAATGGAGAAGCAATAACTGTAAAGACATAAGGAGTCAATGTTTTCATGATTTAATTTAAAGTATGTCCAACTGGAATAAAATGATTATTCAGAATGGGTAGAACAGAAGAAATATGACTTCAGATAATGACCATACGGTAAGTGCTTTAACTGGAAAAGTTCCAGAGAAAACAAAACATGCAGTACAAATGCTGAGTTAATATACAAATCCAGTATAAAAAATAACATACAAACACAAACAATTATATGAACATAAAGTAATACCACAGATATTGCACAAATGCTCAAGTGGCATTTTCCTGCTTTTCACATCCACCTGATGTTAAAGGAACAGTTCACAGCAGTACACTTCATATGCACTTCAGCAATACAGCCCAATTTAAGCTGTTGCACACTAAAAATCTTCCTCCCTGGTTTAAAAAGGATTTAAATTTGGCTCGTTTCTCAAAACATGACTTAATTAATACTTTTATGGTGTTTTGGACCTCTTTGAAGCTTGACAGCTCCAGGTCATTGTCTGCTTTCACTGTATGAAAAAGAGCAGCGTGAACATTGTGCTAAACATCTCCTTTTGTGATCCACAAATGAAAGAAAAGTCATACAAGCTTGGAAAGATATGAGGGTTGACAACCAATGATTTTTCTGAACTAGCCCTTTCATTTTTTAACCCACTATATATATTCTCTTGCTCTTTTGTTATATAAACAGACAAATAAATGTAATCTTCTGTACAAATACATGAATGAATACACATGAAGTGTGTAATATACATTATACTGTTGTAAATTAAGCTCATTCACAAGAGAGGTTTTGGTTCTGTTGGGATACATTTTCACTGGACATGTGTTTGTTTGACTTGCAATATTTAAAATCATTGGGGGAAAAGGTGAGTTCTCAATTTATGAAAACTTCAGGTTTCATCTTAAGTTATGAATCTACATTATACTGATTTCACTGCAAGCATCTACATATTATAGTCACGAACACACAAACAACATCTTTAAAGTTACTTAATTACTAAAGTAATTAATAAAATATATTTTGTCACTCAACGAAGACAAAGTTACAAAATAAAAATAAAAAATCTTCCATCCATATGAATCTCATGAAAACATTTTCGGTCATATTTCACCCTATAATCAAAGGAAAAAGTCATTTTGGATATAGAAGGGTAACCCTTTCTTATAACCCGTCATATATATATATATTAGTGCTGTCAAATGATTAATCGTGATAAAAGTATTTAGTGCAATAATACTAGCAGTACTAAAGAATCATTTTTAGTATATTAAATACAAAATTAGTGCGCGAAGTTATGAGAGAGTTATGAAAATGTTATGGGTTGTTCATTTTTTCTTATTATAATTTTATTAAATTGCAGAGATTTTCAGGCACAAATGGCCCCGTTTCCTGAGAGCGAGGATGAAGACAGACGTGTGGTCAAACGCGTGTGAAGGTCACATGTTACCTGGCTATGACAAACAGCACACAACTGACACCCAAGCAAGCCAGTAGAATATACATCCAGATATCAGGGGACAGAGGGTTGAGGAAGGAGAAGACGCCAGGGTTGGTGCCGTTGGGTTTGCGGTAGAGGATGCTGATGCCCAGGGTCATGAAGGGTTTGGAGAAGTCAATCACCTTCTCTCGCACGTATGTGATGGTCAGCGGAGCCACGGCCAGGTCTGCTTTCTGTCAATCACCAACACAACAGACCAATCAGCACACACAGATCCGTCAGGTGACGCTTTTTAGCTGCATAACCGGCCAAAAGATTCAAATGAATCAGTTCGTCAACTCTGAATCATTTGTGACTCCTCTAGACTTTAAATTGAACAAGTTGACATGTATTTACATTAGGGCTGTCAAGCCATTCAAATTATTTTTTGATCTAATTAATTTAGTGCTGTCAAACGATTAATCGCGATTAATCGCATCCAAAACAACCGTTTTTGTTTACATAATATATGTATGTGTGCTGTGTATATTTATGTATATATAAATACACACACATGCATGTATGTGTTTCAGAAAAATAGGTTATGTTTATATATTTAATAAATTTATTTATAATATAAATTATATGAATATAAATATAG
>NW_015536624.1:3748861-3757291 GCF_001515605.1 Sinocyclocheilus anshuiensis | reverse complement strand
ATATATATATATATATATATATTTATTTATTTATTTTATTTACATATCAGTAATAAGAATTAGATCATTTATCTCTGCATCAGAAAATGTCACATTGCTAAAAAAGGTACTGCTTCTGTATTTCTATTGATTTGGGGGTTAAATAGGACATGTTTTGGCAGATTTCATGAGATTCAGCAACTGTTTCTAGTTATGGTCAAACAAATATAAAACAAATCTACATCCACAGAGACTCAGAGGTAGCCATTTCCCAATCTGTCCGATGTGAGACAGCCTTTTCAGTAAGAACTGGTGGGTGGGGTGGGGTGGTCTGACGTTTGTTCAGTCGCCTCTTTGAGCCACATTTAGCCGCGTCTGAAAGCGAACTGATGCGTCAGACTGCTGTTTGTCTGTGAAATCTTAGTTCGCCTCCATCAGAGAGGCACCGGCGCAAGAATGCGACGAATTTCCTGTTAGTTCCTGGGGGTTATGCGTTGTTTTTCCTGTCTCTGGGAGCCAAGCTTTTTCTTTTTTTGTTCTTCGTCCCCACTGACTTCCCGTAGCCGGGAAAGCGAATGGAGTATTCTGAGGTACAGGGAACATTTCAGGATTGCTACTGCCCCTCTTTTTCTCTCGCTCGGGACGATGGGACACGTGGAGCGAGATGGCTTCAAGAGGGAGAGAGCGTTAGGAGCGGAGGGGCGACGGCGTTATGCCATGCTGCTGGTGGGTGTGCTCTGGGTGCTGCCAATGCTGGCGTTGGCGCTGCTGTTCTCGGAGGGAGACGGGTGGGTGGGCACTGGCTGCCGTTTGGTCAAACCACATGGGCATCCGGATATAGAGAGGACTGGACAAAAGACACAGGGAATCTTGAGTGAAATAAACAAAAACAGATTTCCACGGCAACTATCGAGTGAGGCGATCATACCGTGAAAAGGAAATGCGACAGGAAAGGAGTAGAGGATGTGTGCTGAGGAAAAGATTGACTCGTTTAGAGTTCAGTTTACCTGAGAGCTCGGCCGCCGTTGATCTCATTCCCAGAGCCACAGCATGCCCTGAAACACATGCACACATGAGATCAGGACGTTATCATTGATTATAAACTCATAAATGGATCACTTATATTCAGAACGTGTCAAAAAGTCCCTTCAAGACAAGAACAGCTCATCAGTCTGGAGGTACTGCGGCAGCGGCCTTACTTAACTGCTTCATCTTATTTCTAGTTGGAAATCATCGCGAGGCTTGTTAGAGCTGCTCTCTCCACCTCTTCCCTCATAAGCTAAAGAAGCAGAGAAAACTCTACCAAATACATCTTCTCACGCTTGAGTATTTAAATAAGTCATAAGCTCTGCTAAACATAACTCATTCCAAATGTCTGTAACTCACCTGTTCGTATCTTAATGAACCATAAAGCACCGGTGAGGAGAACTCCAATCAGAAATCCTCCGAATGCGATTCCCAGAACAGCCGAGAGTCCGAACTCAAAACACGGATCTGAAACAGAGCAAATATTCAGTTCAGAAGTCACTGCTTTCCCTCATTCAGTGAAAGACCATTGTTAACATGCCTTTGTAAATTGATTTTCCCCATGGTTCAGTTAAAAGTGATATCTAGGTCAGACCGCAGCAGTAAGAAATTGGGGGCTCGTCCGGGATTTGAACTCGGGACCTCTCGCACCCCAAAGCAAGAATTACACCCCCAGATTTAGCTCTACTTAATTTCCACATCAGTGTTCTATAGGCACAGTATGCCAGTTAGCATTAGATGACATCAGTGTCGAGGAAGGTATTGTGAATCTGTAGTTTGTCAAGCTACAAGCTAGTCATTACGTAGAGTAGAAATTACTCTGAAAGAAGCTACCTTAAAGGTAGCTAGCTACACTAAAAGCTTCTAGCTAACTACAAGAAAGTTACTGAGACCATCAAGTTAAGTCAGTTGTATTAATATAGTGCTTTTCACAATACACACTTTACGGAAAACCATGCCCTAGAGCAGCGCTCCTTAACTCCAGTCTTGATTGGCCAGTGTTCTGCAGACTGTAGTTCCAATCCCAATTTAACCCACCAAGGTTTCTGTCATTTGCAAGCAACTCTGAACACCTTTATTAGCTTGTTTGGGTGTGTTTGGTTAAGGTTAGAGTTAAACTGAGCAAGGCCCTCCAGCACTGGAATTGAAGAGCCCAGGTTTACAGTATATCTCAAGGCTGTCAAAATACTTTAACACATGCAGTTAATTAAATATGTTTATTAATATAAATTTTATAAACATTTTAATGCATTTACATTACATTCTATTGCAAAATTGATCAGAACATTCTGAGCAGATCAGAGCTGCACGCACTGAAGATTAGTCATTCACATGTTTCTCAGCAAAAGACATTTGTTACTGATCATTTATTTATAAATCAAACCCTTATAGGATGCTTAAAATTAAAGTGTTCTCATTATGGTGAAATCTTTATTTCATCTTAGCTCAACCAGTGAAATATATTCTGCAAGAGGGATGAAAGAGATTCCTGTGCTATCATAAAATATTACACAACTAAAAAGTAAATTACACATTCAACTTTTTTTTGTAAAATAAGTATTATATAAATTTTGTTCCCACAAAAAAAGAAAGAAGAGAGAAAGGAAAGAAAATGTAAAATGTTACAGAGACTGTCCAGATGAACCATTTTCCTTTTTTCTTTACTTTGAGCATTTGATTGTTGCCTTGTTTATTTGGTTGTGAAGCTAATGTAGTGTATTGGGGGGGGGGATGCTTCACTGTCAGAAAAAAAATCCTTTCAACACCTTGTCACTACAGCAATACTCTCTGTACTCTAACTAGCACCCTAAAAGGTGCATGTTAGTACCTTTAGGTGCCTTTACACAGACCGTTTAATGCTGCTCAGAGGTGGCACAAATGTATTTACAGTGCACAGCAACTGTACCTTTATATATAAAATACTTTGATACTAGGGGCTGAGGTGGGTCAGAGCACTCAGTTTAGCCTGGCTTTTATGCAGCATTGAATCTTTACACAGAATTTTGAGCAGTCTTAACTTGGTTGTGTAAAGACACATTTAGGGCCAGTTTTACTAAACAGGGCAAATTAGCGTGAAAGCGCAATTCCAAAACAGCACCGATGGGCGTGGAAATTTCTGCAGGTGATTTACTAATAACACGCAAATTAAAGAACACAGCCACAACATCTCATTTACATATCGACCAACGCAATATACCAAGTGCAGTGCAAATTAGCGTAGTCGCAAATAAAGAATAAAGAAATAAAGAAGCCACAGTACATTGAAAAGAACCGGAGGCCAAAATATGAAGGGTTGCAAGAAGTTTTGATAGATCTGGTATTGCGTGACTCCTAGTTGAGAGTTCCAAGTCGTCTTTTATTTCCTGAAGCAAATTAAAAATAACATGGCTTGGCAAACAATATGTTCAGATAATGTGTTCTTCTGGCATTCCAAATAAATTAATACGTGTGGAAAAAAATCCTCTCCCTTCTACCACGTGCTCTCTGTTCTCTGCTGTGCCTCCTCTAGCAACAACAATTGCAGGCATTTCAAGCGCAAAATAGTTTAAGACATGCTTTTTTGGGGCGTTAAATAATGGCGCAAATACCAGTAATTTGACAAGTGCAAACGTTAGTAAATCTCGTTGCGTGATTCATTTTAATACTCTCCTCCCGTAAATTTTACGTCTGAAACGGAAACTCCTACAAATTCATATTCAATATGCTCGGGCGCAAAAATGTCCATGCCTTTTCAGCACTAATTCTTCACTGCGCGTCTTTGGTAAAACCTGACAGTACTATTTTAACGCCAAAAGATGTTTTGCGCTGGTGCAAACTGTTAGTAATGGCCCCTAGAGTAGAAATATATTCCCTTAAGGTACTACTATAAACCTTTTGAGGGAAAATTAAGTATAAAAGTTGCCCTTTTATGGAACTGCATTCGTTTGCATACATCTAAACTACTGTCACACTACTGACAAATGTAGTAGCATCACTACTTAGTTACTCGCCAACACTGGATGAAATCAAGAGCATAACTTCTCAAAGGTTATTTAACAGAAAGCTCAGGTTGCTCATGTCAAAAGTGGAGCAAACACAGACAAAGCAGCGGTCCTCAAGTGCATCAGTGGGCCAAGCGTGTCTGCGAGTGGGTCAAAGGCTCATCATTTGTCTCCTGTGGCGTCCACTCTGCATCCTCTTTGTTTACATCTCCACCATATGACCTCAATGTCCTGGTGTTCATATATGCCGCTCTACACACACGCACTCATCTTCCTCTCCATGACAATGACGGGAAGCAGGAAGGTCAATAGCAGCTGCTTGTTTTTGATCAAGTTGTGCGTGTCTGTGTAATCGCACGATTTGATAGCGAGGTGTTTGCTAAAGGCCGAGCACCTTTGCAAAGAAATGCGTGTTTACCAAAAACACCTCGGCTGCTCAAATAATGGTTCCCAAGAGGCTTGAGGAACGTTTGGTTTGACGCCACAGGAAGGGTCTGTTTTATGTCCATTTTTATTTGCTTTCTTCTCCAAGTCAGCAGCAGAGCTTCCACCAAATATCAGCTTTTATTTGTGTGTTTGGTCAGAAAGTCTGAGCTGAGCAAACAGAGGCAGGAAACAGCCAAGCAGGTGGTCAGGAGGGGATGAACTACGGCCCCTCAAACAGGAAGGACAGCCGAGGGCCCGCATCCTCCAAAACACAGGCGAATCCTAACAGATCCTACGACCTGTTTTCTACTTAGAGTTTTCAAACTGACCGTGTCTCAATGCTGATCTCTGGACTTTCAGAGATGCCCTGCAGGAAAAACACCTCCAAAGAAAAGTCAACATCAAGAATCACACCAAACTGCAGAAGCCTTGTCTACTGTCCCAAATGGACAACAGTGGAGGAAAAAAACAACATGGATGGAGACTGATCGAAGCACATAGTGTCCTGCAGAAACATGACCCCGTGTCAGTGTTTGTGCGGAGTGCAGTAGGCATTTGCTGGGGCCGGCAGCGAGGAATGCAAGAGTTTGTTCTTGACTCATCTTCCCGGGGACAGTCTTCACTTTTAAAGAACTACATCTTCCCTTCTTTGTGTGTGGCTGACAATGGAGACCCAGGCCCCGTGTTCGGAAAGGCCGAGCATACCAGACCTCGACACAATAAATCACACTGGCTCATTATTTCTGATTGCGGCCACAAGGTCAGCGAGCAGGCCTTCCTATAAACACCCCCTTCCCGTCGTCCTCGTCCTCATATCCTGACCTCATCTACATGACGACTGATGACGTCAGTCGGAGGTGGGGGGGGCGACACCGGCTCCAGCTCCACCAGAATAGCACAAATTTTGCAGAGGCGAAATGGGAGTAGTTTGAATCTGGGACAATAGCGTGTCGTCCCATTGTTGTGCTCTGAAATGAACACTGCTGAATGGTGTTTCGAATGGGAGGATTTAGTTCCTGTGTGTTTCCGAATTAGGACTCAAATGTTATCCAGCATCTCAGAGTTCAAGGTTAAAGGGTATCACAAGTTTCCTGAATATCTGAGATATCAATTTGTGGCAGCTGACGCACACAGATGACCCAACGAAATAAATGTTTCTGGCCATTTCATCCACGTTTGTAAATTTATAATTGTCATTTTACACAGTTTGTGGGAGCACCCAGGGGAAACCCATACCAGCTTGAGCTATGAAAGTGTGTTAAGGATGTTCTACCTTTTGAATGGTTTATTGCTGTAATTAGCACAATAAGCAATGATTAACTGGACAATACTTGAGCATTTTATTATTTTAATTATTGGTATTGTCATTATTGTCATTGGTTGATAGTTGCTTTTAGACTATTTTGAGTGATGATTAGATACAAATTTCATATCAGTTAATACGTTTCAGAAATTCTGTAGACAGCTCATTTTCTGCCATTGTGTGGCCATTTAGTGGTTGACTGATATGGATTTTTTTGATTGCAGATGTTGATATAAAGCTGATATGATATCACAGTATTTGATAGTAAGTAACATACTGCAGTGAAATTTTTATTTGTACTAAATTAAAAATAAGTCGTTGATAGGCAATAAACAGATTTATTCTTTAGATAGAGATTTCTTGATTCAGCAAATCCTACTATAGTATTTTTCACAAATTAAGAAGTTGTAGTTGAAAAAAAAAGGATGTCAAAATAAAAGTCTGACACTTATCAGCCAAACAGAATAAAAATATCAGCTGATGCCAATAATTAAAAAACTTTCAAATGGACATTTAGTATGATTTTTCTTGCTGCACTGAGATGAAATTAGCTTGTACTCACTTTGGTTTGAGATATATGGCTTGACCTGCAAGCTCCTCTTGACTTGTGTTTCGTTTGTACAAAACTAAAATCACAAAAGAAACCAACAAGAGATGATTGTGTAATATGGGCTTTGCAAAGAGTGTTTTACACTGTCTGAAAAACAGAACTCCACTAACCTTTTTACTGTCATAACAAAGTTTAACTGCACATTCGAGGTCCCACGAGCTGGACGGCAGGTCCTGAAGCATCTCGAAGGAGAAGCTGAGTCTCTTAGGACAGTCCTCAATGTAGCATGCCTCCTCTTTGAACGGCATTTTCCTCACCACTGGCATGGAGCGAACCCAACAGCTGCTGACCTTAATGCTTAAGGAAAACTCTCCGTAGCTCTCACTTGAGATCTGGTATAGAGAAAGAATAAATGTTTTAACAAATTGAGGTGTTTGCATTGGTGTTTGTATTTGTATTGTTGCATTTGTATATCAGAACCTCAATCATTTTCTATGGTGTTTGCCATGATACCCGGGTATACAGAGTGCTTCAGCACAATAAAGACCATTTAATGCAGGGATGGGATTTTTCTGTAATTCAGTATTTCTGAAGTATGTATGAGCCACATGAATTGTGTAAATATAAGGTTATCTGGACAATATTTGAGCATTTTATATTATTGTCATTGGTTGATAGTTGTTTTTAGACTATTTTGAGTGAATATGATTAGAAATAAATTTCCTAATAATTCATATGTTTCAGAAATCCTGTGGACAGCTCATTTTATGCCATTATGTGGCCATTTAGTTGTTGACTGATATGTTTTTTTTGGTTGCAGATGTTGATATAAAGCTGACATACATGATATCACAGTATTTAGTTTAAAGATAGTAATTAATATGCTGCAGTGATTTTTTTTATTTTTATTATTAAATTAGAAATAAATCATTTGGAAATGACCTTGATAGGCAATAAACAGATTTATACTGTTGAAAGCACTTTTGAAGTTGTTTAAAAAAGGATGTCAAAATAAAAGTCACTCATCAGCCAAACAGAAATATGATTTCATTAAAGGGTTAGTTCACCCAAAAATTACAATTCTGTCATTAATTACTCACCCTCATGTCATTCCAAACCCGTAAGAACTCCGTTCATCTTCGGAACACAAATTTGTGATGCATTCTGACAGCTCTCTAACCCTCCCATAGACAGCAAGGGTCCTTATAGGATCAACGTCCAGAAACGTAGTAAGGAGATCGGTAAAATAACCCATGTGACATCAGGGGTTCAACCGTAATATTACGAAGCTACGAGAATACTTTTTGTGCGCAAAAGAAAAAAAATAACTTTATTCAACAATTCGTCTCCTCTGCGTCATCCTGGTGCCATTTTGCTCTCAGATTCCATCAAAAATATCTTAATTTGTGTTCCGAAGAGGAACAGAGGTCTTATGGGTTTGGAACGACATGAGGGTAAGTAATTAATGACAGAATTTTCATTTTTGGGTGAACTATCCCTTTAATGATTTCATCTCTGCAAACGCTGTGAGTTTGGGTTATGTACATTTGAAAACTATTATAAACTATTATTTTGTTCGTAGCTGATCACATGCCTGTTACTGAAAGCTGCAAATATGGGTCATGCAGAAATCTCCACAGAATAATTACAATAAATGTAGACTATATGAGCCCTGAGAATCATATACCTCCGCATAGACCCTCTTGTCACTCTGAACTTTGCTGCTGGGATCCAGAGGCAACCTGTAGTCTGGAGATGAGAACAGCTGCATCTGAAGAGGAACCGAAGAAGAACTGGGTGCTGGTGTGGTGTGCTCCACTTCTGCTGATACTACAGGTGAAGCAAAAGGACAGCAGACAAACAGTCTCAATAATACATTTAATAAAGGTTTACAACTCTCGCAACAGAATTGCAACACCTTTCCATAATTGAAAAGCAATGTTTCTGCAGCTTGAGGCTACAAGCGACGTAAACTCATTTTCATGGAATCAGTGCACATCAGGAACACTTGAGCGGCACGTGTGTGTCTGCCGGGTCTTATAGACGACGGGAACAAATCAACGAGCATATGTGACCCTGGACCACAAAACCAGTCATAAGGGTCAATTTTATGAAATTGAGATTTATACATCATCTGAAAGCTGAATAAATAAGCTTTCCATTGA
>NW_015536624.1:3744845-3748792 GCF_001515605.1 Sinocyclocheilus anshuiensis | reverse complement strand
TTTTTTGGCTATTGCTAAAAAATATACCCAAGCGACTTAAGACTGGTTTTGTGGTCCAGGGTCACATATGTTTTCATGCATGTTAATAAGAATTCAACAGATTGACCCTAAATGCTTTTGAGCATTTGAGCATCCCATGAGGAAACTCAGACACTGGTTTTACTGGAAGAGCAGAGAATCCTCATGAAAGAAGAACCTCAAATGAGATTACATATGTAACATCTCAGCTGTTTCTCTTAGATAGAAATGAGATTAAACAGAGAGCAAAATGGAGGCTTTTACTTTAGTTACTTTGCCTTTGCTTTTCTCCTAAAAAAAAGACTCAAAATGAACTCACACATTCCCAGATCAAATGAATTGAGCTGCCCTCCACATTAATTTCATAGCTCTATACTGCATGAAAACAATCAACTCGCTTGTGTCTGTTTTGATTTATTCTAAAAAAAAAAAAAGTTGATGATAAAATGAAACACTGGGAAAAAAGTCCTTTATATGATGATTTCTGGTATTTTGATGGACAAATGGGTCTGTCTGTCTGTCTTCCTGTAGAGCTGAGCAGTAAAATCAGCCTAGAACTACACAATGAGGCCTGATTCCTGACCAAACCTAATGTCCAGGCTAATGTGAGAGAAAGAAGATCCACAGCACATTACCTGAGGAGCTCGTGCTGTCCCTGATCCACAGCTGGATGTGTGACATGTTCAGACGGATCTCAGAGTAGCTGGTGATGGAGGTGCTGTTGTAGTATAACAACACCTTCTGCCTGATTTCTCTAGGGTCATCAGAGATCGTCCTCCTCGGAGGCAAACTTAATCCATTTAAGATTATACGATTGTTCGCCTGTAAGAGGGCAACGTAAATACCTAGTCATACAGAATGCTTGTTATTTAATTTGTTAGGTACTGGTAAAAAGCACTTATTTTTGATGATTTAAGGTCGTGAAAATGTGGAAGCTTATTTACGCAATGCAATAAAAATATAAAGTCATTATCTCTCAATTCTTACTTTTTTCTAGAAATGTATATGCACAACTCAGAATTATGAGAAAAAAGTCAGAATTGTGAGATGTAAACTCATAATTGTGAGCTATACATTCACAATTCAGACTTTTTTTCTTTACTTTGACTGAAAGTTAGTCATTTTGAGATGTAAATTCAGAATCCTGACAAAAAAAATAAATAAAAATAATCGGAATGACACATTTTGGATCTTTTTTCCTCAGAATTGTGAGTTTATGTCTCGCAATTACAAGTTGCAAAGAAAGTAAGTCAGAATGCCTAGATGCAAACTCATAATTGCAGGCTAGTTTGGAACTCAAAATTATGAGTTATTAATTGCAAGATGTAAAAAAGCCAGAGTTGCAAGATATAAACTCATAATTGTGGGTTATAAACTGACAATTTGGGTCTTTTTTTCTCAGAATTGTAAGTTTATGTCTTGCAACTGCAAGGTATTAATTGCAAGATGTAAACGTGTAATTGCAAGATATAAATTCACAGTTTGGATCTTTTTTCACGATTTGGAAAAAATTAGCTAATTATTAATTGCAAGATGTGAACACAGAAGAACGTTTTCAGAATTGTGAGATGTAAAAGTCAGAATTGCATTATGTAACTTGCAAATGTGAGTTATGTAAAGTTATTGTTGCGAGTTAACTTGCACTATGGATTTTCTCACTTATGACTTGTGACTTATGATATGAAAAGTCAGAATACACTATGGATTGCAATAACAAGAAAAACAAATGTTAGATAAAAAGTCCCTTTTTATATTTGTATTCTGTGGTGGAAATAAGCTTCCACATGCAATTCTCACCAGCAATTGGATATCCTTAGTGTCGCCGATGGTCCATTCAGTGCCTGCTGGACCTCTCAGGACCACTTTAGACTTGGATGGTAAATGCAAAGAAACATTCCTGAAAAGAAAAAAAGCCACATGAATGCAATGTTGATACATGACCAGAGTTTAAAAAAAATGGGGTGATCACATTTCAACCTTAAACTTCAGACAGAAGAGATTTAGTAGAAGATGTGAGGGAAGCAATGACAACAGAGGAGAGATAAAACTAAACCATCTTTAAAAACAAACCAATGAAACCTCAACTTCAATTCTGTGCTGTACAGATAACGAGTAAAGAGGCCAGAAGAAGTGAAGCACTGTCCCAGTCAGAGTAGAAGCTGCATTATGGACCAATCATGGAAATAAATAATGTCCATATCCCATTTCTACTGGTGCCATTTACCGTATTTTGACGCCATCAGGAATATTGATCACGTGCAGTGGTTCCCCAGAATGCTTTGTGTAACATGATTTGAGCTCATCAGATGGAGGTGTCAGTTTCAGATCAATGAACTGTTTATCTGCAGGTGTTTCCGGCTGCAGGTCACACGTTGATGGTTGCTGTGCATCTGAAAGAGTTCAGTGTTTCACAAATGACCAGATCACTGATAATGCACGCATCTTAAGAAGCGACTACACCGATGCAGAGCGTGATCTTACCCTTCATCCCGGTGAAAGTTATGGTCATGGGATCTCGTGCTGTGGTGAAGGACGTCACTCCACCAAACGTCTCTGCTGCCCATTCCAGAACTTCAGAATCGCTGTCTGCGAACGGGGCAACGTGTGTTTGTGGATGTCCTCCAGCTGGCAGGAAAAAAATGATTGAAGTCCCGTTTGTTACCTGTAAGATGGATGGAAATGAGTTTGATTTTAGGATAAGATACAATATAAAAGCAGGTCAGGAGAATCAACTTCAGTCTCCACATGCAGGCCTGGAACTAGAAGGACAGTTCTGTTTGCGGACAACACAGAAAACAACACTACATGCAAATAATCAAATGATTCCTTGATGTCAAATCTTTCATAGCAATATCTGCACTGCTGTTTAAAGCCTGTTATTTACAGTCAGGCAGTTTCTCGCAGAGATCCTAGATGGCACTGTCTGACTTTTGACAGCCTTCCCCTGAAGTTCATCTACTGTTTATTACAGTAAAGTGTAAAGAAAAATTACACAATCCCATACTACTGGTGAAAGGTTTTCAAAATATATCAAAGAAGTCTCTTCTGCTCATCAAGGCTGCATTTTTTGATGAAAAATACAGAAAAAAAAAACGTTAATATTATGGAATATTATTACAATTATCAAATTCTGATTTGCTGCTCAAGAAACATTTTTTGATGAAAAATACAGAAAAAAAAACGTTAATATTATGGAATATTATTACAATTATCAAATTCTGATTTGCTGCTCAAGAAACATTTTTTGATGAAAAATACAGAAAAAAAAACGTTAATATTATGGAATATTATTACAATTATCAAATTCTGATTTGCTGCTCAAGAAACATTTCTGAATAATATCAATGTTGAAATCAGTTGTGTAACTACCATTCAAATATTTGGGGTCTGTTTTTTTTTCTTTTTTTAAATGAAAGAAAGTAATACTTTTATTCATCAAGGTTGCATCAAATTAATCAAAAGTGACAGTAAAGACATTTATAAGGTTACAAAAGATTTCTGTTTCAAATAAGTGCTGTTCTTTTTAACTTTCTATTCATCAATGAATCCTGAAAAATAAAATGTATCACAGTTTCCACAAAAATATTCGGTAGCACAACTGCTTTCAACATAGATAGCATTTAGAAATGTTTCTTAAGCAGCAAATCAGCATAATTAGAATGATTCCCGAAGGATCATGTGACACTGAAGACTAATAATGCTGAATTCAACTTTGATCACAGCAATAAATTACATTTTAACATATATTTACACAGAAAACAGATCATTTAAATTGTAATCATATATATATTTTTTATATTTGTTAAAAATGTTTTTACTGTATTTTGGATCAAATAAATACACTCCTGGTGAGCAGAAGAGACTTCTTTCAAAAACATAAACCATCTTAATTCTAACCTTTTGACTGCTGTGTGTGTGTGTGTGTGTGT
>NW_015536624.1:3740263-3744473 GCF_001515605.1 Sinocyclocheilus anshuiensis | reverse complement strand
TGTGTGTGTGTGTGTGTGTGTGTGTGTGTGTGTCTGTGTGTGTGTGTACAGCATAAGCACAGCGTAATAAATGCACAGTACAGCAAAACAATGGAATAAGAATAGCTGATATGGAAATCAGAATATAAACAGACACACATATACATGATACATAGGCAACAACCTTGCAATATTTATGAAGCATGATTTATAGCCAGAGCTCTATATTATGCAGACACAAATTCTAGGACTGTCGTACCTTTACCGTTGCTCACAGCTTTTCAAATGGTCACTTAATTATGATGAACCTTCCGTGCAAAGAAAAAGGTCACCTTCAAAGTGTGCAGATAAGGCTGAGCGTTGATCAAAATATCATATCAGGTTATGAGTGATTTTATATCATCAGTTGTTTTAATGGAAATTCAAGCTTTATATAGCAACTAAAATGTGGTAATGGGTCTTTTTGATGACAAGTCTGGCATCAGTGCAAAAACAGCTTCAGTAAAACCTGCAGTTTTTGCCTTCTTTTGGACTTATTATTGTAGACAGGAAAGAAATATACAAGCTACCTCGATTTATGTCAGAAATGAAAGTTCTCAATATACACCATGTTTACAGTCATGCTGCTGGTCTGAATATCATGTGACTACGTGCAGCCCAATCAGAACAAAGTTACTGCAAGTGCGACATCACTCAGTTATAAAATTCTGCATTCTGATTGGTTGAGCCACATTCCCAGCCAATGTGAAATAGTCAATATACTCAAAACTGATCGTATTCAAGTCAGCAAAACTATGCAGTATTTACAATGTGCAACATACTGTACAAATGATCATCTCTGTGTTTATGAAGCGGGAGGGGGTCAGTGGACTTTACTGAAGCGAGACCTCTGGCTGATTGGACTTTTTCATGTGTATTGGAGGGAAATACAGAGACAGGAAGGCATGTAGACACGAGCTCATCTGAAGCACAATAAGGCGTCTGTAGATTGATGGTCATTTGTCTTGGATGAGTGATGTGAGGCATCAAAAGCGCAGGAAGCAGCTTGACCGCGAGCAACCAGTGAAACAAACAGAAACGTGTGATGTGATGATGAATCTCCAGAACAGACCATCAGGTCACACTTCACCCACAAATCAATAGAAAAAAATAATAAACAATGTTCTGCATATTTGCACCCTAAGCAAATTTTTCAGTCACATGACATTTACGGAGAAATGGAGAACAATAACATGCAATGATTTGTCTCCATCAAAAGAGCTTATCTCACGCTGCAGATACATATATGACACAGTGAACGAACATCAGAATACGTCACGCCTGGAATAAATATATTTTACTGCATATGCTGAAAGAAGAGGGAATAATATTTAATTCTGCACTGCTTTGGATGTAATATTGAGACTTGACGCCAAGGTACAAAATGAACATTCATCAAGTGAGCAAATTCAAGTATATAGTCAAAACTCCAGCATAATATATGGAATAAAAAGTAAGAACTACAGTTTGACCCTTACAGTAACTTATCACTTATGAAAAAAAATGTGGGTCAGCAATATTTAATTTAAATTAAATGTATTATATATATGTATATATATATATATATTTTAAAGTAATACTTTTATTTACCAATGAAGCATTAAATTGACCAAAAGTGACAGTAAGGACATTTATAATGTTACAAAAGATTTATATTTCAAATAAATGCTGTTCTTTTGAACTTTCTATTTATCTGTGAATCCTGAAAAATATAATGTATATGTATAATGTAACTGTTTTCAACATTGATAATAACCAGAAATGTTTCTTGAGCAGCAAATCAGCACATTAGAATATTTCTGAAGGATCATGTGACACTGAAGTAATTTCATTTTTGGGCACAATCTGTCAGAATTTTTGCTTTGGTTGTCAAATGTTACAAGAAAATACTGTAGTATTTTTTTGTGGTACATGAATAACAAAAGCGATAAATGATGACAGTATTCAGTGTATAATGAATGTGATACTGATTCTACTGGAAAGGCATTTGTGCTTAAAGTGATAGTGCTTAAACAGGCACATGCACACATAGACATCAAAGGGGACTTGAGCACTTGCCCTTTTTCTTACTCGAGAGAAAGTACCCTTTTTTTCTGGGGAGTTTTTTTTTTTTTTAATAAATGAATATATGTATGTGTGCGTGTGTGTGTTTCTGTTTGCGCACAACTTTCCTTGTCAAACAAATAAAAAATCTAAATATCAGGTCGAGACTCGGGAAATGTTGAGACTCTGTGGAGTTCCAATGCCTTTCTCACCTCCGCGTCTCTGCGCAGCACAGCAGTGTAGCACTCATTGATCAGCTGCACATCACATCACAGACAGGCAGAGAGCCGCAGAAGTGAAGCCCTCCCTCCCTTTCCAGTTGTGTTTGTCTTGGTGTGGAGGTGAGTGGTGATGAACAAAAGACTAAGCTACCTGTGCCTCGAATTTACAGCTAATTATCCAAAAGACAAAAGGCAAATATAGTTCATTTCTCTTGCTAACATCCATGACTCATGAGAGTGCTACCATGTAAGTTAGCTAAAGTTTAAAGATTCAGTTTATTAAAATGCATTTAGAACGATAACAAAATTCATGATAGGGGGGCAGAAATGTATATATTTATATAATTTCATATAGTTAATCAGAATCATGCGAAGACTGACGTTTTTTCCACCAAAAAGCAGCGTGATTACAAATGTGCATAGGCAGAAATCCCGGGGGGTCGGGGGGACAGGACCCCCCCATCTGAGGGTTGCCCCCCCCCCAAAAAAAATATGATTAAAAACGCTGTGTGTTATAAATAACAATGTTTTATACTTTAAATAATTGTGTAAGTAGTAAAACAACACAAACGGGGCAAAAATGCGTTTTAAGTTTAGAAACATTTTGAGTCTCCCCCTCCCTTGTCTCACAGTGCTTTGGTCCAAATGCCTGCTTTCCTCTTTTACATCACCTACACACACACAAGTCCGGTGAGAGAGAACAAAGCCAATAGTTGTGGAACTCCAGTAAGTCTGTCAAGGCTATTTCATTCACTTAAACATCGGATGTAGTGATTATTTTCTCTTTATGATGTATTTTTCGATGAATCCACTACGTTAGCAATAATAACGTCAGCTGCTTGACGGAAAGGGTTGCCAGGTTTTCACAACAAAACCCCTCCCAATTGCTACTCAAAACTACCCCAAACTAACTGCGTTTCGAGGGGGTTCCCCGGTAAAAATCGCATTCCGGTGATTAAAATACACATTATTGGGGTCGCTTCAACCCGCGGACATGAAAAACAACCCGCGGCAACAGTGATAAAGTAGCCCAATTCCGTGGGAAAACCGCGGACTTGGCAACACTGTGACGAATAGTAATGTCTTCAACTTGACACGAGCACTGTTGCGACACGATAACAGCCTGAAGTTGTCTAATTTGGCACTGTCTCCCTGCTATACTAATAGTACGGTCTCTCTGCTACACTGTTAGTAGTAAGGCTTTCCACTGTATATAAATATCCTTACAAGTACAATTTTAGCTGTATTATTTGTGTCCCCTTCAAAAATTGCTCTTGAGAAATTTTATGTTTATTGTCCCCCCCAACTGTTAGACGAAATTTACGCCCTTGCAAATTTTATAAAGGAGTTCAATAAACAAGAATTTAATATTAAGACACTTACATTTTAGAGACAATATTGACTGTTTTTGCTCTATTTCGACAACAATGAAGCTGTTTTGTTCCTGAATGAATCAACCATTTAAATGATTCGGATCAGTCGCAATGACTCACTTATTAACAGTGACTTGCTGCCACCTACTGGTGGTTTTAATTTCCCATTTAAAGTATCTTTTAATTTTTTTTATAATAATTTTAAATATCAGTATTCAATGTTTTATGTTTAAAATAACAAAATATTATTTATGCATTTGTAACTGCAGGTTAAATGTATTCATGTCCCTCTGTGTGGGAAATTCATCCCATGCAGCTTCTGTGTTTCCTGGATCGGCTTTCACCGTGGACGAAGTGGAGTCCAGCCCGGGGTCGTCACATGTGGTTGCCGCACCTTCGTCGAATCCGCCGGCCGCGCCATTCTCAACCCCCTCCGCCTCCGCTCACGCTAAGCCGCGGCTTCCACTCACGCTAGGCCGCCGTGTTTTTCGTTGTGAAAGCAAAACTACTTTGTTTGGTCTTCCAAAAGAGGACACGACTACAAATCAGTGGTTA
>NW_015536624.1:3737514-3740085 GCF_001515605.1 Sinocyclocheilus anshuiensis | reverse complement strand
GTAACAGCCCAAATGACTTATTATTCTAATTGACTGATTCAATTTAAGAATTTGACTGAAAAGATTATGCACACTTTTAGAAAAAAGGGCTTTATAATTTATTATTCAATTTATATTTTATCGATTATTATATTATTATATCAATTTATATAAATATCGTCTAATTATTGTTATCATTATAAAATCCCAGAAAATATTGAGATATATTTTTGTCAATATCGCACACCCCTAATATATTTAACGTTTTGTTTAGAAAAAAATCTCGATTAATAAAATATATATGAGAAGTGCCCTTTTTTCCACTTGAGCTCCTGCCCCTCAAAATGTCTGTGCACGTCGCTGCCTACCCCTAATCTTAATTTGTGTTCCAAAGGTGAACAAAGTTCTTACAGGTTTCGAACGACATGAGGGTGAGTAATTAATGAAAGAATTTTCATTTTTATGTGAACTATCCCTTCAATTAAACATTGAAAAGCAGTGTTGATATTCTATATATGTAAATAGTACAATCTACTCTGAAAAGCAGACTTCGTTCTCTGCCTGTCAAGTCGAACAGGTTGTGATGGATTCAGGCTGGTGTTGGAAACGGTCGAGAGTGTTTCTCTGCCCGGCCTGACCGCGTCTATTGATAAGAACCCTCAAGAACAACACATGCTGTTTCTCCAGACTCAAGACATCGCATGTCTCCCCAGGCCATCAGATTATCCCATCATAACACACTGCATTTTTAATATCTCATAGTCTGGATTCAGTCACAATTGGGGCGGAGTTGAATTTCCTCTCCTTGCAAGGAAATAGACGTTCGCTCCCTTTCGGTTTGCACTGCAATTCCAATTCGCATTGTTCCACAGCAATCTAATAAAGGTTAACAAGGTTCAGCGGTGGAAAGAACAAATTGAAGAAAACAAATCGTGGAGCAGCACTGCTTTTGTCATACTGGGCTGTTTTGTTTCGAGAGCTCTGGCACATCCATATTCGACACTAGTTAAGTCTGTTTGCAAATTCTCATGGGGTCATGGGCTAAACAAACAAGGTTAATTGCCTCTCAAAACAGAGCTGAAAGTGTGCAGCTGTAGCTGCTTTTATTGTCAGACACCTGCCAACGGCTCCCACGCAACACACCATTTGTTCCACTGTTAAATATAAAGATGTGGATGCAAGCGTCTTTATGCTGGCAGCTCGTCAACAAATGTAGATCTGGATGAATCCTTTGCATGTGCAACATGTGTTATTTTTAGCAACTCTGGCAGGATTTACAAATGAAAACACTGAATGCATCGGTACTTACGTAGATGTTCACTGTGGGATTGTCATGAAGCAGGATGGTTTGTGCACTGCTAGAGGAGATGATCACCACTGATGGGTTTGACGCAGTTAAGAAGAGTTCTGACATTATCTGTTTTCCCTGTGAAAATACAAGAACGGAAGTTTTTGAATTTAATGTTTGAGCCCATTTAGTACAAAAAATTGTCTTTCTGACAAAACATTTTATTACCAATTGCAAATAGGCTTTATGTTGTAAACAGCACAATATATACTCATAGTATAAATGAAAAATATATGTTTTTAAATATATAATACATAAACAAAATGTATGTCAACGGGAAAAGAACAAATGCCTAGTTCTTTCATAAAACTCTAAATGGCACAGGCTGATGGGTTCTTAACGTAACTGATGATATTCACAGCGTTAAGCGACTTGGCACAAGCCGATTGGTTCATGTTGCATACGCAGCCAATGAGCTTACTGCTTTACATTTAAATGGCTAGCTAGCACCCACTTGAGCATTTTGCAGCGCACTTTCAGAGTTCCTCTGATACTCTCCACCTTCCCCAGCTCCACCTGTATAGATCTACGGGTTATTTTATATGCTATTTGTGCAGCAGCAGTATGTCTTAAATACTCACAGCACTTTATCGGCGTAATATATAAATAAGTACCAATGCTTAAGTCTACGGGATGACAACGCCGGCCATCCAACCCGAGAGTACAATAAACAATGATGAGTAAGGGCTTTTGAATTTGTGATGAACCTTAATGCTCCATGATAAACTGAATCCAACGCCTGTAAACAATGCTTAGGTGCCTGCATGTATATGATATCACAATAATCCAACACTGACAAAAATGTAGCTTGGCAGTATGTATTGGCAGTAGCAAGTTCCTGTACTTGCTTGCAGCAACAGCAGCAATAATCTACAACTACAGCAATAACCAACAGCAGCAGTAATACAGCAGCAGCAGTGTAGCAAATCTATTCCACCAAGACCAAATACATTAACATTGTCACATCCATTATCATGCTAAAATCTTCCAAGAGTTGTCATGATTTTTTTATTCTTGCTGGAATGTATTGTGTGTTTATGTAGTGTATGTGTGTTTGTGTGTATATATACCACAAAATGGTAAAAAAAAAAAAAAAAGGTTTACATTCATGAAAAACAAATTACACTAAATATATTTTAAATAAATAAATGAAAATGTAGTGCTGACGTACAGACAAAACAACGTATTGACTAAAAACAACTATTTTTTCTTGCTGAACTGTGGTTTCTACATATATACATATA
>NW_015536624.1:3716054-3737450 GCF_001515605.1 Sinocyclocheilus anshuiensis | reverse complement strand
ATATATATATATACGCACAATCACACTGTATATGCTATCTAAAAATGATCAAATATCAGAAAACATTCACTCAAAAGACCCATTGCATTTATTAAAACTACATTTACATAAATATATTGTAATTACATATCAACAATACATTTATACATGAGATATTTATTTTCATACACATTAGCAACCCACTAGCAATGCCCTAGCAACCACTCACAACATCATAGCACTGTGATGATGCCTTCTACATGGACAAACAACACACTTCAGAAAATGCTAATATACTACACTAATCTTGTGTACTGGGTGATTGTGAATAGGAAAGAGCATCACTCAAACTACAGCCACAGAGAAAAGAACAATTCAGCAATTCAGTCCAGCAATCCACAGCACTGCACATTTTACAAGTTTTTTATTCGGTTGAGTTCATGCAGCTCTTTGTTAACAAGCTGATGATCAGGATCGGGTGTGTAAATAAGGAAGACGTAGAAAATGCACAGAGCGGTGGGTTTGAGATCTGCTGGAGTAGGCTACAGCAGCATATAGCTGGAGTAAATGAGACACAATCTGATCCAGGAGGCAGAAATTCCCACAGACACTTTTCCTGTGATTAGGAAGCGCAGAAATCACGCACCCTAAACATTTGTGCTGGTCTGGCAGTGCCGCTGTTGTTTTGCAGACATACAGACGCGCTGGAGTGTGGTGTGGAAGTCCAGCTGCTGGTCCTGCCTGCGTTTTACCTCATGCTTCCTGCTTTACTGCGCTAACACAGTTTACAACTGAACTTGTGCACAAAATCACACACTAAACCAGTATGCACTTATACAAGTGTATGAGTTTTATAAGGTTATTTTGCCATTCAGTATAAGAATCTCCACTACACAACAAGTAATGTGTGGTAACACTTTAGTATAGGGACCAATTCTCACTATTAACTAGTTGCTTATTAGTATGCATATTATTAACAAACTGGCTTTTTATTAGTACTTATAAATCACATATTCTGCATGACCATATTCTACATCCCTAATCCTACCCAATATCTAAATTTAACAACTACCTTACTAACTACTAATAAGAAGCTAATTAGGTGTTTATTGAGGCAAAAGTCGTAGTTAATGGTTTGTTAATGGTGAGAATTGTACCTTAAAATAAAGTGTGACAGTAAAGCTGCGAGTTGAGGTGCACATTAAGACTTAAACAGGCCTGTCAATTTTAACCCCAAGCTACTGTATCATAGTTGATGAATTTCTAAGGCCTGCAAATGATCAACATAATCAAAACATTTCTGTCACACAATCTACTCCATTCCTTCTGTCATCTGATTGATAATTTAGACTTTTTTATCAAATAAAAGGTCTTTTAGTATAATTGTACAAACGTACATCATCTCATATGCTTCAAATCTTTATTGATTTTTTATAAAATAAACATAAGAATAACTTTTATTAATATTTCCAGATGAACACTTACTGAACTGAAGCAGCTTGGCTTTACTTGATTATCCAGAGATATTTTTTAGAAAAATTAGTGAGTCTCAAATCTGATCATCAGACTTTTGAGGAATGTTTGTTTCCAGAAGCTTTACTTTCACTGTTCCTCAGTGAAGGAATTATCTTTATTTTGTACCCTGTAGCTGGTGAGTCATTCAGGACTGGATTGAGAATACTTTTTAAATTGGCAAACAGGATAGAAAATTTCAATTATAATTAGAATTGAATGAAGTAGAATTAAAATGAAATGACATGGAAGACATACCTGATGTAATGTAGTTTTAATGAATATTATTTCTTTTCTTTTTTTAGTGTTGCGGCAATCTTCCATTTCAATGAAGGTATGAGACAACAATCTTTTGAATATTTATTTTCTCGCAAGAAAAGGTCTACAGTCATAACACTCATTTATGCTGCCTGCAGAGTGCTACAAACAGGAAAATACGTTGACTTAGTATTTATACCCCAATTAAATCAGGATGCTTCTATCTCATCCAATCATAATGCATATTCAAAAAATGTGCCCATTTAAGGTATACAACTATGTCCCCTAGATGCGTTTTCTAAGTACTTATGGCAAAATAATTTCTAAGAAGCTAGGATGATCTAAGAGACTAAAATAACACTTTTGGTCTTACACTTGTCTGCACACACACACAGTGACATTTCATGTTGGTCTTTTAGCACATCAAAATAACTCAAGCATATAATAAAGCATTTAGACAGTTTAAACAACACTCTTAATAAAATTTCCCTCACATTCAGTATGAATTGTTACCATGTTATCATGCACATAACATAAATTATATTATTATTATTATTATTTTAAATAAAGAAGTTTTTTTTTTTTTTTTAGTTTGAGTTTGAGTTTAGTTAACCCTGATGTGTCATGGCCAAGACTTCATGAGGTGCAGCAGGGTAAAGACGAGCCGAAGTGAATCCCAGCACAAGTGACCCAGTGAACACAGAGATCTCACAGCACATTGACTGCTGCCGGCACTTCAGTGAGGTTTGAGAGAAACTTTCTGCAGAAATCTCTATCACGCTCCACTGCAATGAGTGTATCGACAAGACCATGAGAGGAGGGCAGCCATGAATGTTTCATGGAGGAATAAACAGAGTAACATGTGTTTGGTGTCTGTACCATCGACATCTGACTCTACAAGACTGAGCCTCTGTCCACTGTAGGGCTGTCAAAAAAAATTAGAATTTTGAATATTCGTCGAATTTTAAATATAAATCCACATTCGAATACAATAACGTTGCATTCTAATTTTAGGTGTGCATCAGGCTGCCTTATCAGTGGCACACGAGATGCGATGATGATGTAGGTGTCATTGCATTTTAATGTTTTTGTTAGCCTATCCAGTTGAACCCACTAGATGTGGCGCTGCTACGTTTTTCATTCAAAATATTGCGGAAAAAGAGAAAATCAATGTGGAGAAGATGTTGTTTGCATCAAAACTGAAACCAAGCCGTTCACACAGAACGCATATTTATCGCATTTTCTATAGGGACATCTATCACCATTGCACTCGCGTCTCGCACAAAAGAGCGGCATGTTTAGAAAGCCATGTAAATTAATGTAAGTTCAACTTTTAAATAACAAGTCTCGAGACTTTATGGCAGTTTTTCCCCATCCCACTGCATCTTCATTTTAAATGAAAAAAGTACTATTTGTGATTGGTTTTCGGTCCTTTGTATTAACTATACTTACATACATACAAGATGTTATTTTGTTTCTAATTGTTTAAGCAACTTAATTAATTATATATATAGTTTATAAACATTATTTTAAACATTATGCACTTTTTTCAAAGATAGTCCTGTTATTTTATTGTTTTGAAGAAACGTGCATTTGTAATATTTTGCTCGATGCGCCCTCTTGTGGCCTCAAGAGAGAAGCTAAAAGCTTTTTTTCTCCCTAACTGAAATTATGCCTTTTAAATTCTAATATAATTCGAATATTGATAATATTTAAGTACAAAATTCGAATTTAGTTTTTCAGCCATTTTGACAGCCCTAGTCCACTGTGAACTTTAATTACTCCTTAAAGGAATAGTTCACCCAAAAATGAAAATGTGCTGAAAATGTGGAGAAAATATTGGAGAAATATATCATTCTATCACTTGCTCACTAATGGATCCTCTGCAGTGAATGGGTGCAGTCAGAATGAGAGTCCAAACAGCTGTTAAAAACATCACAATAATCGACAAGTAATCCACACTCCTAACTTCAAACCATTGCTAAAATTCAAGTCCATTAAACATAATAACGCTTCCTCCAGTGAAAAAGTCCATCTCTTGTTATCCTCAAATCCACCCACATATTTGTTTAGAGCTGTTTTGGCTTGTACACAGTGCTTGATCTTTTCATATTTCTCTCCTGATTCAGACCAGACAACTTTTTCACTGGAGGAAGCGTTATTATGGATAGAAGATTCATTTGAAGTTAAAAACGTATTGATTAATTTGTTTCTTACAGACAAGCAGCTTTTGGCTTCACAAGACATTAATAGATGGACTGGAGTCATGTGGATTACTTGTGGATTATTGTGATGTTTTTATCAGCTGTTTGGACTCTCATTCTGACGGCACCCATTCACCCCAGGGGATCCGTTGGCGAGCAAGTGATGTGATGCTACACTGTAAAAAAAAATCCGTAAAATTTACGGTAAAAAAACGGCAGCTGTGGTTGCTGGAATTTTACCGTAAAAAATACGGTAGAAACGTTTTAGGTTTTACGGTTTTAATTTAGCGTAATTTCATTAACTGATATGATATTAATATACCAACCTCATTGAAGTACTGAAATCTGTTTTGTACCTTTGTACCACTCATAATCACACACAACGTCAACATTCTCAGCTGTATCCTTCCTCATCGCTAGACCAGAGCAGAGTTTAATCGAAGTCTGAGTAAATGAAAAATACTAACTACTCCCTGGGGAAGGTGAGTTCATCGAAAACGTCAAAGTTAAAACAAGCCAGACATTTATAAAAGTCATTTACAAAGAAGAACAGCAACACTTGTAATGACCTTGTTGCTTTGGACCACCTTCTTTACCGTCATTAGTAGATTAGCATCAACATGTGTTCAGAGAACATGCAATAATAAACACCATCTGTGCACAACACCAAGAAGCTTTTCAAATATAAAGGAAAATGTCCAAGTCTTCCTCCAAATGCAGAGTTTGAGAAATACTGTGAATTTGCCCAGAACTGCTCCAAAACTGAGAGTCCTCAATATGAGCCCTACGGCAGTGTTAAAGAGCTCCAGTCTCCTGACAGAGATGGAGAAACTGTGTATGAAACATCAATAATACACGCTTCATAAATCTGACCTGTTTGAAAGGGCAACACAAGAAAAGCCTCTGTTGGGGAGAAAAACACTGCAGCTGAATCAGCCATAAAAATAAGTACACTTTAGCATACTTTTTTAAAAGAGTGCTTATCACAGACATCATAAACTTTTTAAGAATATTTTTAAGTGCAAACTGAATGCAATATTTTTGGACACTTCTTTGCAATTAAATGAAAGTGAGTTATACTTTATTTTGTGTCCTTGTTACAGTGTAATTGTACATTTAAGTACTGAGTAATATTAATTAACTACATGTACTTACTATATGGGTAGGGTTAGGATTAGGGTTAGGTTAGGGTTACTTGCACGTTTTTGCACAATTATGCATAATTTATTGTTATTATAATAGTAAGTACATGTAACGTGTAACAAAGGACACCTTAAAATAAAGTGTTACCTGAAAGTTTATAATAGTTTTACATTTTGGTGTAATTTGTTTGACCCACTTAAGCAAATACATTTATGCATTATGCATTAAAGTGTACTGATAAATGTACTGACAAGCCTTTATGATAAACTACTTTAATGTAATTTTTACAGAAACCTGTATATCATGTATTATTTAAATATATTTGTAATTAGACATTTGTAATGGTGAATTTGCAATTTAGTACACATAAAATACATTCATTTTAATATTGAGTAACACATATAATTAAAATAATAATCAAATATTTGTGCATACAGTAATGTTAGTCAACACCTCAAAATAAGCGTACTTAAAGTACATTTTAATTCATTACGTTTAAGTAATCTTTTAAGTCATTTTTTTATTTTGATAGTATCACAGTGCACTTTTTAAATATGTACTTAAGTGTGTCTCTCTTTAGTTGCCTTTCAATAATTGAATATTACATAAAAGTAAGTTTTTACATTTTTTTTATTTCAAGTACACTACAAGTTCACACTGATTACAATTAAGTGCACTTAGTTTTCACAAGGGAAAAAGCTGAAAAGTAGAAAAACTATGCCCAGAACTTCAGCTCCAGTCAACAAGATCCACAGTACAAGACATCAGCAAGAACTGCAGTCCTCGGTGACAGAGATGGAGAAACTGTGTGAGACATCAGCAGCACACACACACTAAAACTTCATAAATCTGACACATATTTCAGCTGGAGTTTCCCAACAGCAAGCTGGACACAGTGACCACATGAGACCCAATAGAAAAGGATTGATGAGACCCACACTGAACCCCAAGTGCAACATGTCATGTGCGGTGCAACCAAACACAATGAGTGCTGAGGACCATCCTTACAGTGGAGCATGATGGGAGAGTCAAGCTCTGGAGATTCATGAGCACAGGAAAAGATGGGCTAATTACAGCTAAACCCTGCAGCGAAATGTGATGCAATGCACAAAATCACTTCCAACAGGCCACTGACCTGAAACACACAGCAGAAGAGACGGGTCGACAAAAATGACCTGCAATCAAACCTAGGCTGGGTCAGAACAGCATACGAATCATACTGACATTTTTACACAAAAATGCATTAACAATGCCAAAGAACCTGCTTATTTGTGAGATGATAACTGGACGTCACTGTAAACTATGCAACATAATGAGGTCATGTTACACTGACGCAGCATACTACCATTGAAAGGTAAATATGTTTGCATGCAGTAAGCAGTATGCTAGTATTTCATTCAGAACACAAACAGAGACCACAATCAATGAACAAACTGGATATTGATTTGAAAATGACTGTTCAATGGTCCACATCCAATTTAATGGTGTATGGGCAATTATTACACCATTGTTAGTATGGCAATTATTTTTTATTTCCTTATTTTACTGAGTTAAATGTCTGGATGTTTTATGTGTATTTGTCAAGTATTTGATGGGTTGAATGGATGCATTCAAAATGTGTTTAAAACAACTGAGTGTCTGAATGCTATTTACATGCATTAAATATAAAGTAATGCAAATGCATTAAAATATGCATTAAAAATACAAAATTTCTTGAGCGAACGCAAATGTTTTGAAAATGCAATCCTTCTGCAAGAGAACGCAAATGTTTCGTAAAAAAAAACAATACTTCTGTGAGAGAGTGCAAATATTTTGTGAACGAATGCAATCATTTTGCAAGAGAACACAATTTGCAAAAAAAAACAATACTTCTCTGAGAGAACGGAAACGTTTTGTGAAGGAACGTAATTGTTGCAAGAGAATGCAGATGTTTACTTTTGTGAGAGAATGTAATTGTTTTGCGAGCGAATGCAATACTTCTGCAAGAAAACGCAAATGTTTTGTGAACAAACGTAATAGTTTTGCAAGAGAATACAAACGTTTTGCTATAAATTTTAACACTTCTATGAGAGAACGCTTGGTGGAATGTCATAATTTTTGCTAGTGAATGAAAAAAAAAATGGATTATAATTTTTTTCCCCCATAACAATGTCTCTTTTAGGAGCTCTGTAGTATCTCAAGTAAGAATAGAGACCAAAAAAACTAATCATAAAAGACAGAGAAGTGTGTGTTCCTCTGACAAATGCAATTGCTGATAGGAGGCTCATGCTGGATTCTACTGATCTTCTAACACTTCAGAGAGACCCCACCTCAAAGCATAATTAAGACAGACGTGCAGTTAAAAGTGAAGCTTTCAGATCATACGCCTGTCATCTGGACTTTCAGCATCTCAGTGCTCTGCTTGAAGCAGCCAGCCAGAGCGAAGCACAGGTACACACTGTTTCTTCATGGCTTTTATTCAATCGATCAGTCGCCGGCGTGCCACGTTTGCCTGCAGGGTTTCCACAAGGATTTGCCCCCTGCTGGTCGCAGAGGTTCAGAAAGAGCTCAGCACCACACCGTCCCACTGCTGAGCTAATCAAGGCTCTCGGCGGTCAGTCCAGTGGTGTTTTATGTTCAACACACACTCTCCGCTGCGCTCGACTCACGCTGTCAAATACGGTGGCCGCCGTTAGGCGACACCAGGCGGCTAATAAAGGACAAACTGTGTGTGTGTGTGTGTGTGTGTGTGTGTGTGTGTGTGAGAAATGCCATGCTGGTACTAAACTGATATAAGAGATATATGTGTAATGGTCAGTGTTGGGGGTAACACATTACAAGTAGGGCACGTTACATAATCAGATAACTTTTCCAAGTAACTAGTAAAGTAATGTGCTACTTTTAAATTTACAACAAAACGTCTGAGATGATTTTTCAAATAAGTAATGCTAGTTACTTTGTTTTCACATTTATTTCACATTTAGGCTTATTAATTTCACTTTTGTTGTGAAAGGGCATATACAGTTGCCAAAAATACAACTGTTGGGTTTTTTGTTATTAAATAAATAAATAAATAAATAAGCAAGCCCAGTGCAGATGACAAAAAGTAATGGAAAAGTAACATAATGGATTACTTTCTATAAAACGTAGCTAAGTAATGCAATTAGTTACTTTTTATGCAACAACACAATATTTTAATGCATTACTTTTAGAGGTAACTGGTAATGGTAATGTTCTGTTTGTGGTCTCTTATGATGTGTTTACTTTTGTTTCCATGGTTTCTTCCTGGGGCCTGTTTCATAAAACAAGTTTACCATATAAGCCATGTTTATTTCAGTTAGTCTGACTTATTGTCAGTTGATTTGGTTCAAAATAAGTCAGACTGACTGAAAAAGCCTGGCTTATTTGGTAAACTTGTTTTATGAAACAGGCCCTGTTGTTTAGTTCCTGTTCTCCTTGTTCGCATAGCTAGATTGTGTATGGTTGCCCATTGGTTTATTGATTAAGTTCACCTGTGTCTTGTTTGGCTCCTCATCAAGCCCTCAGTTTGGTTCTTCTCTTTGTCCTGTATTGTCTTTGCATGTGTGAAGATTTTACATAATGCTGGGTGGTATACCGGTTCATACTGAATACCAGTGTTTATTTTTGTTATGATAAGAATTTTTAAAATACTGTTTATTGCATTATTGTAATGTTTTGTATTTGTGTGCATGACACTGTGTGCACCTTATATTATATATATTGTGTGAACAAACACAATATTTCTGTGAAATAAAACAAATGTTTTGTTTACAAATACATTTTTTTTTTTAAAGAAACGTAAAAGTTTTACAAACAAAAGGAATCGTTTAGTAAGAGAACGCAAAGGTTTTGTGAAGAAATGCATTACTAATGTTCATATGTCTTTCTAACTACAATCTTTGTTTAATTATTGTCATTATATTATAAAGGCACAAAACAGATTTTATTGATTCAGTAGGTTGGTATATTATATCAGTTAATAAAGGTTTTAATTTAAATTTAAGTTTGATCTGTAAAACTTAAAATATTGCTGCCGTATCTTTCTATTCTGGCAAGAGCAGCTGCCCTTTTTTTAACCAGAATTTTACAGTGTATTAAAACAAAAACTAAACAAATAGTTTGAGAATTGACACTTTTGTGAAATGTGTTAAATATTACAAATGTGTATAATGCTTTAAAGTCTCTTCAGAATAAAGCAAGCAGTGATCGCTTTAGTTTAACACAAGATTTCTGTTCAAATGCTCCCAGAAGATCCCGGTTTTTCCTAGCCAGGTTTTATCTACTGTATGTGGTGTGTCTGCGAAACATCATGAGTGAGTGTGAGATTGACAAACATTAATTAGTCTCACTGGAGGAGAGTTGTCAGACATCCACGAGCACAAAGAAGCAAATACAAAAGAATGGCTGTTAGAGGCATCTTTCATTTCCTCTGCTGATCAGAGACCAGTGTGTGTGAGCGTCTGTAGGCTTTCAGAAGAGGAGTGAGAATCACACTTTTGTTTGGATAAATGCCCGTATGATTACCAATTTTGATCTCCATCACTCTTAATAGCTCAACTGTATCTCCTAGACAGGTGTCGCTAGACGATGCTAAGTGGTCTGTGAAAAAGTTCAGTTAAAAAAAAATTTAATTTAAATTTACTGAATTTACAAACACACAAAAGTTATATTATAATTAATAATAATAACAACAATAGATTATGTTATTCTATTGACAGCGGTACCTTTGTTTCTTGAGGTTTTAAACATCTAAATGTACTCTGATGTAAATACAGTAAATGCAGTGTCAACTTGATAGAAACAGATACTTGTTTGCATATATTTATTGTTAGTTTTCTCAGTAGAAATGTATATTAAATACAAATGTATAAACAAGTCTCTTCTCTCACCAAGACTGCCTTTGCGTGCTCAAAAACACAGTAAAAATTGTGAAATATTATTACTATTTAAAATAACTGTTAATATATGTTAAAATGCAATTTATTGCCATGATCAAAACTGATCATTACTCCAGTCTTCAGTGTTACATGATCCTTCAGAAATCATTTTAATATAAGCTGATTTGCTGCTAAAGAAACATTTCTCATTTTTATCAGTGTTGAAAACATTTGTGCTGCCATGGAAATGTATACATTTTATTTTTAGAATGTTCAAAGAACAGCATTTATTTGAAATATAAATATTTTGTAACATGATAAATGTCTTTATTGTCACTGTCACCGGACCCTATTAAAAATCAACAAACTTATTAAAAAAACACATTGCACCATTCAATAAAACCTTTGAATGGTGTAATTTATATTTCTAATAACAGTTAATTGGTGCGCTGTGTGACTCACATCTAAATCATGATTGTGAATCTGTGTTGTGAGGTGCATTTTCACTGCAAACGGCTTTATTTTGATTTCCGTGTCTCGTGTTGGCATCTGCTGACGCACCTTCTATATTTAATATGGAAACTGCGTGCTGAAGGAAACAATCCAGTCATGTTAATAATTTGCAGCAATCCTCAATGGTGTTTACAGAAACGCAGACCTCCCATAATCCATCGCTGTCCACCTCAGTCCGTTTGGGTCAAACAATGTCCACCGCGGTGCCTGATCACTTGCCCCTGCTATTTTTGTTCCTGTACTTTCAAGATACAATTGTTTTCCTTTTGCTCATTTTTTTTCTCAAGAGCACTTTTTTCAGGGCTTTGCTGATGCATAACAGCTTCCCGTTATTCTTCGGCTCTGCTCTCGACCCGGGTCGGCTCCAGGATCCCAGACTCGGCTCTCGGCCAGCGTGACCGGAGCGCTGCCAGACAGTGACATCAATGAAGCCTGAAGCTCCGCCCACTGTGGCTCAACCTGCTTCACTCCGCCCCCTGTTTCTCTGTGTGTGTGTGTGTGTGTGTGTGTGTGTGTGTGTGTGTGTGTGCGTGTGTGTGTTGTGCTTTAAAGGGATAGTTAATGGTATACAAAAATGACAATTCTGTCACACTTTACTAAGAAACTCATATGGGTTTGAAAGAACATTAGGGAGAGTAAATTATCGGTGACCTATAAACTGAGGACAATGATGTCAGTGACACAGTTCAGACATTAAACTGTGTTTGTTTTGATGAAACGCATCTGCCTGTAAGAAGAAGACCAGAGAGGAACTGGGAGGAAAGAGAAGCTGATATGCGCTTGTGAAAAAGATGTACACTTTAGCATGGCTTTAAAAAGAGTTCTTGTTATGGAAATAATAAACTTTACAAGAATATACTTAAGTGTGAACTGAATGTAATGTTTTCAGACACTTAATTGCAATTAAATAAAAATGTATATAGTTTACTTACTAAATGCAATTAGCTGAACTAAGCAGGACTTAAGTATATCTTTATATGTAATTTCATAATTACTTCTATTGTCTTGAAATGTGGTTATTCAACATTACACTTACAGTTAATATATTTTAAATGTACTCATTTGCAATTTCATTATTATTATAAAGGAGTAATTGCAAACATATTTAAATACATGGCATACAAGTTTCAATAGAAATGACATTAAAGTATATTTTAGTTTATCATAAATGCTTGTCAGTACATTATAATCAAGTACTTTACATGTGCTTCAGTATGTTAGTCAACACAACAATAAGTGTACTTTGAATCAGGATAAAATATTAATAAACAATTGTTTAAAATGTACTTTAAAACTTAAATTGACAAAATTCCAAAGTGCACTTTTTAAAGGATTTATTTATGTATTTATTTATTTATTTAAAGTTGTACATAAAAGAAAGAATATTGGAGTGTGTTTTACAATAAAATTGCAATAAAAACTTTAAGTTTTACAGTTTTTCAGTGTGTTACTTTGTAATTTTTCTTTGATTCTTTGTCATTTTCCGTTTAATTTTCTGAGTGAAAATGGTTTCTATACCAACATACTACTTGTAAAAAGTTTGGAAACATTATGATTTTTAAATGTTTCAAAAAAAGAAGTCTCTTCTGTTCACCAATGCTGCATTTTTAATCATAAAAAAGTTAAATATTATTACAATTTAAAATAGTTGTTCACTATGTTGTTCACTATGTGACTACATGTTCAAATGTAATTTATTATTTATTTTTGTATTTATTTTATCAGCATCATTACTTCAGTCTTCAATGTCACATGATCCTTCAGAAATCCAAACTTTTGACAAGTACTGTATGGAGCAGAGTTTTAATAAATATATACCTTTAGAATCTGAAGTACACTAAGCGACCTTCTTTTTCATAAGGTTTGGCCTACTTTATCTCACAAACCTGTTTCAGTCAGTTTTGCTGGTTTGCAGAGCCATTATCAGCCGGTTTAAAAATGCAGCATGTTTGAACCAAGCATAAAATGGCCTGCTTTCATCACTGAAAACACAAAAGCGGCACACACTCTCTGCGCTCTGGACCGGCTTTCTGCAAAATTCCTCTAGAGGACAAATAATGGACCCAAATGAGTCTATAGCTGCTTCTCGAATCAGCACTGCAGAACAGAAGAGATGTTTGTCTTTCTCCTGCAAACTATGTGAAAACTCAACATGTTGTGAATTCCCTGCTGAAGTGAAAGGACAGGACATTTTCACAGCTCTCACGGCCTGTGATTCATTCACTCATCCAGCACAGATGAAGAAACATCCACATCTCCAGTGTAATCATCCTAAAATCACTCTCAGCATCCTCACGCTGTGAAGCATTTACTCCCAAGCTGCCAGATGCTGATAATTAATCATCTAATCGACACGAGTGCCTTTAAAGAGTAAACGAAAACAAAAAACCTGACGCTGATGCACAAATCCACTCTGCTTTGGCCGGGACGGGTGAGTGTTGCGTCATCACTAATGGTCTGTGTTGGTCTTTCTCAACCACACGTGGAGAAACCAAACTGACCTCCAGCCAACTGACGCATTTCTGCTCAAATCAGATGGATCGACTGTAACATGGGAAATCCCGGAGTGCCAGTCATCTGGTACTCATTGTGCTGGTAGACTTACGCAAGCTAAGATTAAACGATGACTTTACAGTCTATTGGTGTTTTAACAAAGCTTCTCGATCACCAACAAGACTATCTTGGTAAGCCAACAACACCAGAAACTCAAAAGATCTTCACAAAAAAAAAAAAAAAAAAAAAAAGTGGTTTAACATGAAAAAAAATTGTGACATAAATATATTATTATTGTACAGAAGACTGTATTGTTATTATTGTATTATTATTATACTTCTCAAAGTAATAATAAATATATAAATAATTTGTAAAAAATAAAAAAAAATTTTAAAAAAAGGTCCCAATTTTACTTTGTTTTATTTTTAAAAGTTACCTTCTGTTGTGCAGCACTTTGTTCGCCAACAAATAAAAGGAATTGTTTAATTTTCTTTATTACATTTTAAAAGTTCAGTTGAATAGCTTATGTGTTATGCCTTCATTTAATCATAATTTGAATTAAATCATAATTCCAGAAAAATTACAACAGACAACACTTTAAAACAACATTTTTTTAAATAAGGTCCTATTAATGTAAAAATTAATAAACTATTACATTTTTTAAGTTTAAATAATTAAAATGTAATTAAACCATTAAAACAGAATCCAAAAAAGTTATTACTGAAAACACAGAATTTGCGACGAATAAAATAAAATTGTAAAAATTCTTTGAAAAATATATTTTGGTTAAACTATTACTAAATTGCTGTTAAATTGTATAACTTTCATTATTTCAATTATTAGACATGCTTTTTGATTACTACAATTTAAATTAACCATTTAAGTAGAATCCACACACAAAAGCAATCCAGAAAAATTAAACGGGAAAAAAACTATTTGATTTTTTTTGTTTGTTTGTTTGTTTTTTTTTAATAAATGATTTTCATAAGGAGGCCCTAAAATGTAATTAAAATATAGTTAAACTTTTAATACATTCTTTTATATATATATATATATATATATACACTGTATATATATAATTTTTTTCTTTTTTTTCATAATTGTTTCATAATTAAACATGCTTTTTGATTACTAATTTTTTTATTCCATAAAAATGGAATCCTGAAAAAGTACAACAGAAAAAAAAAAATAAAAAATTCAACATTTCATAGAACCAAAGCACAAATTGATGAAGCTGCACAATACATGCTGACTTACAGGTGAGGACAGCAGCTTGAGGATGTGGACTTCTTTCCCATCCTGGCTGGTGAAGTCCGTCCAGCATCCCAGAGACATTTCCTGCAGGACGATCCAATCATTGCTGTTTCCGGGAACATCCTTCAGCTCACAGATCACACTGGAATCTAGAGAATAAAGAATAAAGCCAGTGAGTTATTGAAATCAGTTAATATGTTCTTCATCTGCATCCCTGGAGAATAATAATATCCTGCCAGCAGCTCATAAATTATCTCCAGAATAAAACATGTCCTTCCTTTGGAAGACACGGGTCAGGTGTCACTTCCTGAGCAGCAGAACTGAATCAGGCCCAATCGAGCTCATGTTAGCAGCAGACAGTACTGAAGCATCAGAGCCGTCTCCTGATCTCAGATCAGCACTAATATCATGGGCTGTAAACCAGACACACACTAGGATGCTGAAGCACGGCTATTGTCTTGCTCTATTGAAGTCATGGCTTTCACCATTTAATAGAAGGATGACAAATGTAGTGAATCTGATTATTTTGATTCAGATTCCACCTAATGACTCCAGTAAATGATTCTTGTTGTACTCTGATGCTTAAAATATTGAGATAAAAGTGCAAGTAGATTTAAAGTAATAATCAGAAATGCAAATCAGCATATTAGAATGATTTCTGAAGGATCATGTGACACTGGAGTGATGATGCTGAAAATGCAGCTTTGATCACAGCAGTAAATTAAATTTTAAAATATATTCACATTGAAAACAGCTATTTTAAATTGTAATAATATTTCACAATTTTTACTGTATTTTTGATCAAATAACTGCAGCATTGGTGAGCAGAAGAGACTTCTTTCAAAAACATTTAAAAAATCTAACCAATCCCAAACATTTGAACAACAGTGTATTATCTGTATCTAGTGCTCCAGGTAAACAAAACACTGCAGACACTGTCAGCTCGTTCACAAAGGACAGACAGAGTGGGAGGAAATACAGGAAGCTACAACAACTGTAAGGACAACAGGAAATGCCATGTTTAGACGTCAAGCTGATGGTGACGGCAGTCCAGGCTTTGTCTTAGCAAGTCGAGGCTTATCAAGGATGTAAGAACAGTTTGAATGGAGAAACGCTGTAAATACACTGCATATTCTTAAAGGATTAGTTCACCCAAAAATGAAAATTAGCCCATAAATTACTTACCCTCAAGTCATCCTAGGTGTATGACTTTCTTCTTTCAGACGAATCCAGTCAGAGTTATATTAAAAATTGTCTTTGATCTTTCAAGCTGTTTCATGGCACTCAGCGGGTGTTGCATGCTTCAGTCCACAACAAGTTAAATAAAAAGCGCCCATCCATAAAAGAAAAAGAAAAATGTCTCACACAGCTCCGGGGGTTGAACAAAGGCCTTCTGTAGTGAATCGATGTGTTTTTTTCTTATTAAACCATGTCGATTCGCTTCAAGAGGCCTTTATTGACCCCACGGAGCCGTGTGGCACACTTTTTATGATGCATGGATAGGCTTTATTGGACTTCTTTTGGACTATTGAAAAATAACATCCATTCACTGCCATTATAAAGCTTGGAAGAGCCAGGACATTTTTTATATAACTCCGATTGGATTCGTCTGAAAGAAGAAGGTCATATACACCTAGGATGACTTGAGGGTGAGTAATTAATGGGCTAATTTTCATTTTTGGGTGAACTAACTCTTTAATGAGCATCTTTGTCTTGATTTCCAGTAAAAATATCTAAACATACTTAAAACAAACACATGAACCTGCTAACTGCACACGATTGATTTGACGTAGAATGTATTTGTATACAGTGGGTACGGAAAGTATTCAGACCCCCTTCAAAATTAACAAATGATTTTAGCAAATGGCTGCAATATAACAAAGAGTGAAAAATTGAAGGGGGTCTGAATACTTTCCGTACCCACTGTATATGTATATTTGGTTCCACTGCTGCTTGTTTTATGACTTATCGTCTGATTACCATCCTTCTGTTTCCATATGCTTGGAAAGACACCCAAAAATGAAAAATGTGTCACCATTTACTCACCCTCATGTAGTTCCAAACCTGTATGAGTTTCTTTCTTCTGTCGAACACAAAAGATGTTCTGAAGAATACTGGTAACCAAAGAGCAGACAGTAGCCATTGACTCCCATAGTATTTTTATCCATACTATGGAAGTCAATGGCTGCCGTCAACTGATTGCTTATCATTCTTCATCAAAATATCATCTTTTGTGCTCAACACAAGAAAGAAACTCATACAAGTTTGGAACGCATGAGGGTGAGTAAATGATGACAGAACTACATTTTTGGGTGAACTATCCCTTTAATTTATGCCATATAAAACCACATACTTATCAAAGAATACTAGCTTTTAGCAGAGAAATCCATCCACATCGAACTGCTAACGAAACACACACATTTATCTTCATACATCCTCATTATATTGTTCTGATGGGATGTCAGAGAGACCGCCAGCGCTGACGTTCATAATGATGAGCAGCAGATGAATTATTTCTCCCAGCAGCCTTACATACATTAGTCAGACTCATGGGACGTAAACGCTGACCCGCAGAGATGACCCGGGAATGCCAAAGCTTTCACTAAGCGCTTCTGTGTTAAATGAGCTATAAGCCGCAGCTTTATCTCGTTTCATCTATGGCTCTTTCCCATGCAACCAAATGTTTAAGTCTGCGGACATCCAATCGGGCCAAATACTCTGAGCCAAGACACAAATAGTGCCCCGCCATCCATCACAGCGCTTTCACGGCAGCTCGTTTGTTATTTTCCCTGCCCTTGTATGTGCGAGAGAGAGGCTTCATTTTACATTTTGACCCTCGGGCCTTCATCTGAAGCAACAAACACAAGCGTGTGTCTCAGCCGACTAGGCGAATATCAGTGCGGCTTGCAGAGGAATCGCTTCAGCAGTAAGGCACCAACAGATGAGTTTCATTTCCAGCATTATAAGCGGTGAGAAGGTCACGCTGTGCTCAAACACGCTCGTGGGTTTCAATTTTTGGGAAAACGCTTCAAATCAATCAAAGTATCTGTCATGACGCTTGTCCAGACATCAGTGAAGAGCACCATCATACTGAGAACCCACAATCATTTATTTCCTCAAGTCAGGTGAAGATGGGAAATTGCCGGCCACAGGATACAATGCCGGTACTGGGCCATATGGACAAAAATAATAGCACAGTATGTTTTCTGTATCATAAAATATCATTATTTATCACAGTATTCATTCCTTACTGTTAATAGGAAAGGAAATGTATTGCACATGTTTGTTAGATCTTGAGAATGAATGTAAACAACTTGAATAATCGCCGCAGAATAAGCATCACTGAATCACTATTTCCTTGTTTATCACTGTAAAGCTACTTTGAAACGATCATCAAAAAGGGTGTCTAATGAAATGAATTCATAAAACTTTTTAATCAATCTTTAAAATGTAATCAAAATAAAAAAAATTATTTTGCATTTTTACTTTCTGTTAAATAAGATGTTGCACAACAGAACTTAAATGATGCATAAATTAAAACATCGATAAAAATATATTGGTTGTATGATATTCCTTAAAATAATAATAATAATAATAGATGTCATATTTTATATAGTAAATTGTATTATTATAATTATAATAATAATAATTATTATTATTATTATTATTATTATTATTATAAGTAATATATTTCTGTCACAATTTTACGTTTAACTGAACTTTTATTTTGGTGGGTTGTAGTGAAGAACTTTGAATTTCTGTTAATCTTTAGATAGTTTTTAGGGACATACAACTGATCGTCTAGATCAGGGGTGCCCAACCCTGTTCCTGGAGGTCTACCTTCCTGCATAGTTCAGTTCCAACCCTGATCAAATACACCTGTCTGTAATTATCAAGTGCTCCTTCAGATCCTAATTAGTTGGTTCAGTTGTGTTTGATCAGGGTTGGAGCTGAACTCTGCAGGAAGGTAGATCTCCAGGAACAGGGTTGGGCACCCCTGGTCTAGATGAAGGCTAAATATCGAAAATTAGGGATGCACCGATACCGATACTGGTATCGATATTAGGCCCAAAACTGCACTCCTGTAGGCCTACTTGTACTCATTAAAATGCTCCGATACCAAAAGCTGATACCACAGAGCGTGTGAATAGTGCTGTGTCCAGACAAAGATACACCAACAACAGAACAAAAAGGGCAAAATGGAAGTATTAAGAGATTAAGGATCTCTTTATTTATTACGAGTGATTCCCTTTCCCTGCATTATTACAGGAAAATTAAAGATGAAATACTATAATAATATGTAATAAAATGAACAGTGAAAGTAACTAAAGCTTGTACAGTACATTTTAATGAGCATAATTAAGTGTGACAATAACAGAAGGAAATATCTGTTTGCTAAATGAAGCCAGCTAACATGATTCATAATTTTGTTTTTGTTTTGTTTTTTTGGTTTCTGTAAATTACAAATGCAATGAGAGTACAGGTATCAGTATCGGCAAGTACCAAAAATAAAAATATCGGTATTGGAGTCGTTCAGGAAAAAGTGGTATCAGTACATCCCTATCGAAAAATACTCAAAAGGTTTATCATCAATATTGTGAACTTATTTTTATTTTTTTTATCACTATTGATTTATCACCCTAATAGTAAAACATATGATAATCTAAAGATATGTCTGGGAAATTCCCATATGGAAATACCAACTTCTCTGACTGGCGGGTCTCAAACATCTTGGGTTATGAAAGGAGCTATTGTTTCAAAAAAAAAAAAAAGAGAACCCCTGCTAGTAATTCATTAACTTGATGATGGCAGATTTCAAATGTACTTCTGTGGAATTGATTTAGTCTAGTCATATACAGTACAGTAGACCTCGCATTTGAGGATTTGGGAAATTTTGGGGAAAATTTGAGAACACAACTTTACAATTCCATCTACTGCTGCTCATGGCAAATAAATGACACGCTTCACCTTCAAATCACAGAGCAACAAAATTGATGACTGACAGGGAATTTTAAAGCTGATCTTGCTCAAGTCTGTGTGTCAACTATTCCTCACATAACAATTTCTTGTTTTTAAAGGTCATAAGAACAGCAGACATTGTACGAAAGCTGCAATGAGTCACTGCAAGAGCATCTCAGATAAAGCTGATGTTTTTAAGAAAGAGTGATGAACTGGCATTCTGGAAACGCTCATGTCCGGCTCTGAGTCCTGTCACAGGTCAAAGGTGCCAGAATCCTCTTTAACCAGCGGCCAGTTTCCGTCTTCTGAATAACTCCTTTACCAGTAATCCTGTCTGTTTCCTGTCAAGAACATAATAAAAGACTGGGAGGACCATCTGAGAAGCTGCAGTGACGTGAACAAAGCCGCACTGTTATGTGTGATAGCGGCTCGAGTTCGGTTAAGGTTACGGTGAACCAGAAAACATGCTACGGATTTTGTGGAAAACACCTTCTCTGACATTTCCGGTACAAAAATAGATCTACAGGAAGTGTATTTGACCCTCCTGATTGGTTTCCTCAGCAGATTCAAGCAGTTTGCAGTTTATATACTCAGACAACAAACAGAGCTCACTAGTTTTTCTAAAAATTAACTAACTTTAGGCAGATCTGGAGCTAAACGAACCGCATGTGTGAATGACAGGTGATCTCTTGTTCATTTGTCAAACAGTTCATTCAGAAACAGAAAGTCAGTCTACACTATTGACTCTGAATCACTGCATTCAGGCCATTTAACAGGAAGTAGTTCAGTTGAATAGTGTTATTTTAGTATCATGTATTATCAATATGCTTTAAAATTGTAGCATTTTATCATTTATACTTGTATATTTTAGTTAAATATTAGTAATTATGTTTTGTTTTTATTTGATTATTTTTGGATTATTTTATTATTTGTTTATTTTATGTACTTAAGTTTCAACTAAACACAAATTATTTTTATGTATGTATGCATGTATTTATTTATTAGTTTTTAGATTTCGTTTTAGTTTTATTTCTTTTCATACTTAATCTAAATGAAAATGAGAAATTTTGCCTTGGCAACTCACTTAAATAAAATGCATTTGTTGTGTTTTTGTCATTTTAAGTTTGTCTATATAATTTCTAGTTTTTGATTTTAGTTTATTTAATTTTTTTATTTTAGCACTGAAATGTAAACCAAACAAAATGAGAAATATTCCCTTGCCAACTATCTGAAATAAAATTAATTTGTTGTGTGTTTGTCTTTTTTTTATGTATACAGTTTTGTAACACTCCAAAGAGAAAGGAAAACTTGAAATCGCATCATATGACCCCTTTAAGTTTTAGTTTATTTAGTTTTAGTTATTTTAGTGCTTAAACAAAAATGAGAAATGTTGACTTGGCAACTAGCTGAAACATAATAAAACATTTTAAATTATTGTTATATTTCATTTCAGTTAATATTTCACTAAATTATAAAAGTACTTAATTATTTATAAAGTTTTTTATTTATGAGTAATGAATAGGCCTGTCGCAATAATCAATATATCGACTTTTCACGCAATATATGTACATGACCTCAATTTGGTGACGCAATATATCACACATTATATTTACTTAAAAATTAATGTCACCATGTTTTTTTACATTCCACTTGCGCTTGTGTCTTTTGCAGCTTCTCGTACATAACGTGGTGTAGTCATGAGGTGGTAGTTCAAAATTTAAAAATGCTTCTACAAACAAAGTTTAATCTGCAGATATGGTCTTGTTTAGGGATCTGTGTCTTTGTGCATATGGACATCTGACTGCTAAGTAGTAATTGTGTTTTTCAGCAATAGTGTGCACCCTTAATTTACAGAGAAAAGAAGGTCAGGGAAAATCTGTAGATGGAAAAATCTCCATACAAGTTCTTTGTGCATTTTTCTTTTTTTCTACTTGTTACTTTGCACTTTTTGTTAAAAAAGTCTTTATTTACTATTTATTCAGGTTTTTTAAGGTATCTAATATTTTGATACTTAATTTCCATGATTTAAAAATGTAAAGTTTGTTGTCATTCGGAAGTGTGTAGGCCTTCTTGCATTATTATGCTGTTACATTATGATTATATATTCAGTGGCATAAAATGGTCTTTAAAATGACAATAATATCGCTTATCGCAATTATATCTGGGGCAATGTATCGCACAACAAAAAGTTGTTATCGTGACAG
>NW_015536624.1:3713643-3714289 GCF_001515605.1 Sinocyclocheilus anshuiensis | reverse complement strand
TTATGCACCAAGAGCTTGTAACACTCCAAAGAGAAAGGAAAACTTGAAATCGCATCATATGACCCCTTTAAGTTTTAGTTTATTTAGTTTTAGTTATTTTAGTGCTTAAACAAAAATGAGAAATGTTGACTTGGCAACTAGCTGAAACATAATAAAACATTTTAAATTATTGTTATATTTCATTTCAGTTAATATTTCACTAAATTATAAAAGTACTTAATTATTTATAAAGTTTTTTATTTATGAGTAATTGTCGCAATAGTCGCAATAATCAATATATCGACTTTTCACGCAATATATGTACATGACCTCAATTTGGTGATCACACATTTCACACATTATATTTACTTAAAAATTAATGTCACCATGTTTTTTTACATTCCACTTGCGCTTGTGTCTTTTGCAGCTTCTCGTACATAACGTGGTGTAGTCATGAGGTGGTAGTTCAAAATTTAAAAATGCTTCTACATTGTGTTTTGTGTTTTTCAGCAATAGTGTGCACCCTTAATTTACAGAGAAAAGAAGGTCAGGGAAAAATGGAAAAATGGAAAAATCTCCATCTCCATCTTTTTTTCTACTTGTTACTCTGCACTTCTTGTTAGAAAATGTTTATTTACTATTTATTCAAGTTTTTTAAGGTATCTAA
>NW_015536624.1:3713279-3713529 GCF_001515605.1 Sinocyclocheilus anshuiensis | reverse complement strand
CTTTAAAATGACAATAATATCGCTTATCGCAATTATTTCTGGGGCAATATATTGCACAACAAAAAGTTGTTATCATGACAGGCCTAGTAATGAAACTGTTCTTTTATGGTTGAAGTTTTCATTTTTAATCCATAATTTTTAATCTCTGTTGTAGTTGTAATCCTGCTGGTGAAGCGGTCAGACGCCAGCCGGGTGATGAAAGTGTTTTCCAGGCGAGGATGGAAGAGAAACGGTGAGGTGGGGACGGGGG
>NW_015536624.1:3708196-3710082 GCF_001515605.1 Sinocyclocheilus anshuiensis | reverse complement strand
CTTTAAAATGACAATAATATCGCTTATCGCAATTATTTCTGGGGCAATATATTGCACAACAAAAAGTTGTTATCATGACAGGCCTACTGTTCTTTTTGTTCTTTTATGGTTGAAGTTTTCATTTTTAATCCATAATTTTTAATCTCTGTTGTAGTTCTGGTGAAGCTGGGTGGGGGAGGAGGGGGAGGAAGAGCGGGAGAGAGGGAGGTCACAGGCTGCTCCGCACACCTATTGTCCCAGCGTTTCCTCGGCTGCAGACTGAGGCCTAACCATCCACAGGAAGACAAACAAACTCTTATCAGTGGCGTACAGAGCCCTGCGGTGTCCCCTGGCCTCTAACCCCTGCGCCCGCCCCACCACATCACCAATCCCCCCAGATTCACCTGCGTATCATCGGCAGGACGGGTTTGCCGTGGCGGTCAGAGGCCCGCCGAGGAGCCGCTTCACCCAGACGCCGTGGCTGGGACCCCGTGGAGACGGCCTGTCTTTGTATAGGTCTGTTTAAGCCTCAGGGAGCTGACTGTCGGCCGTCTCATCGCGTCGGAAATAAACAGAGCAACAAACTAAGTGTGGGACAGATTGTGAACACGCTGACCTCAAACTAGAGGAGGATGGCAGTGCCAGAGTCATTTCAGCCTGTCATATATATTTATATACACACACTTATATAGCTATTTTACATCATAAACAACCATGTGGTGATGAATTAAATACTGTACTAATGGAAACTACTCATCAATCCCATTTAAAGCAGCTTTACAGTATGTTAAGTTACACTAAAAGTAAAACACAACTTTATTTTGCTAGTCCACTTTAGACATTCTAACAACTGTAACTTTGCAGCTACATGTCAACTAGCAGTCATTACAGTATTAGTAGACTGTTAGGTTAGGGTTAGTGTAATAAATTGACATGTGCTTGCAAAGTTACTGTATAGTCAGTAGAATGTCTGTTGAGGGAGCATCAAAATAAAGTGTTAGCAGATAGTCTACAAAGACTAATGACTAATGGCTAACTCTAATGACATTGTCTAGAAGAATGTTGAACGTATAAATCATACACAAATATATACATTTTTAAAAGAGTGCACATGGAAGTATTTAAACATTTCAAAGAATACAGTATATGCATTCAAGTGGACTACATTCACTAACTACAGTGTTGCAGACACTTCAGAATTACTTTTCATATCCACTGTATTGTTTTGTACATTTTGGGTAGAAATAAGATAAATAAAGTGTATACATTTTATACAAGTAGTAAATAAATATATAAAAATAACCTCATACTGTAAATATTAGTATTAGTCTGGTATCTTTTACTGGGTGCTAAAAATTATACAGCATTGTATTACAATGAAAATACATGTTTACATATGATCAGTGAATCAAATATAAATATGCATTACATTTGTTCTATTTTAATATACATAAAACATGTTACTTAAAAGGAAGGTTATATTGTTTAAATTATTTAAAGGGGTCCTATTATGCTCTTTTACAAAGTCTTGATTTTGTTTTGGGGGTGTACTAGAACATGCTCACATACTAGGTTATTTTTATTTTTTTATTATTTTTCACATATTTTACATTATTACAACACCTCTCTCCCCAGTCTGGCATGAACGAAGGCCCGCCTTCTGAAATATGAAATGTGCTGTGATTGGTTAGCTGGGCCAGTGTGTGTAGTGATTGGCTCCACTCAGGAAATGTCATGCCCCTTACCATTACCATAGCCGCCTGCCAGCTTCAGTGTAAATATTGCGTCAAAATCAAATCAATTTGAGCGCGATTTAAACCCGGATGATTGTAACTACTCTAAGTTCGTCTGCCTTGGGAAAGCTAGCGTGTCTCCGACATAGTGATAACACTCGTTGCCTTCTCTAG
>NW_015536624.1:3701666-3707700 GCF_001515605.1 Sinocyclocheilus anshuiensis | reverse complement strand
TTCCTGTATCAAACGAAGGCCCGCCTTCTGAAATATGAAATGTGCTGTGATTGGTTAGCTGGGCCAGTGTGTGTAGTGATTGGCTCCACTCAGGAAATGTCATGCCCCTTACCATTACCATAGCCGCCTGCCAGCTTCAGTGTAAATATTGCGTCAAAATCAAATCAATTTGAGCGCGATTTAAACCCGGATGATTGTAACTACTCTAAGTTCGTCTGCCTTGGGAAAGCTAGCGTGTCTCCGACATAGTGATAACACTCGTTGCCTTCTTTAGTGCAGCTCAACCAGGTCTCGTCCCATTCGTCGGTATTTGTGATATCACAAATCCCGGAAAATATGCGTTGTAGTCCAAACGAGTCATTCGTTGTAGTTTTTGAAAAGTGATTTCTGTTAAATAAAATATCTCCTTTTGAATTGGACTTTGAGCTTTGTAACTTCGCAGATCTTTTTTATGCTCAAACAGCAACATTACAGACTAACTAAAGTTGAAAAAGTGAAAAAGCATAATAGGACCCCTTTAAACAAAAAATAATTGTTTAAATTAAATTAAATTAAATTAAATTTTATATATCTGTTCATATGTTTCATGGCAGGAAAACTAAAATATTTAATGATTTTCTGAATTAATATAAATTTTGAAATTGTGACAAGAATAGCGCTGCGCCTGAAATCAAATACTTGAAAAATGGTATGCCAATGGTACGTCCGAATTCATAGAATCTGAAAAACAGTAGACGAAAAGTACTCGACTACTTTCGATGGACACTTTACTATCCCATGAGGTAGGTCACATGGTAGAGAAAACATGGTGGATGTAGTACATCCATTTTTAATCGTTTTGAAGTAAGTTCAAATTCATATGTAGTAGCTACTCAGACTACTAAGTTTTATGAAATTACTTAGTTGATTATAGAGTCTATATAGGTTACACAGTCTTTTTTTGTCAAAATGATACAGTTAATCATTTTTAGTGAAACGATTAACTGTATATCGCACTTTAATACTTTATTACCTTTACATAGTATGTTTATATTTATTCCTAATTATGTGTGTGTGTGTGTGTGTGTGTGTGTGTGTGTGTGTGTTTAAATTAAAAAAAATACATCAAATACACAAATATTTTTCAAACATCCTGAATATAAGTTTCTATATCCTTCCAGAAGGATCCCAAGTGATCTCAATATGGCCAACATGATCTGATGTTTTTTGCCAAACTGCTTCTCCTCACTGCTTTAGAGGATTTTTTTCTTCAGATTGCCACCTCAAACCTGAAATCTGTCTTCAAACTGTCCAAGTGCTTAATCTATATGGGGCCTAAACAACCTTCAGACTTCAAGTCTCTTTTCAGCCCGCTCAAGTATTCAAACGACAGACCTTCCAACTTCAAAAGAACCTTCAAAGTATTTTAAACTTCCAGGCAAATCTGTGTCGAGAAAGTTGTTTCTTGACACAGACAAGCCAGCCGTTTCTTTTTTAGTTAGTCATATTTTCTCAGTGCGGCTGCAGCACAATAGCAGCATGACACGTGCTTTCTTCCTCTCTTGAAAAATAAAAGCTGCCACAGTCCTCTCTAAATGCTATTTAAATACTTGTAATTGCTTGCAGATTTTACTGCATTTGCTTGCAATTTTCTTTTCGAAAGCAAGTTTCATGCTTTCTCTTATTCAGGTTCTCGGGCAAAAAGATATTAGATGATCCAGCGATGCACACGCACAACAACACAAAACACATTTATCACAAGGTTTCTAGCGGCTGTATTCCACGCTAAAGTCATGCAAACGACACGCACATAAATAAGCAAATAATTACATATTTCTGATGCACCTCACAGACAGCCAATCTATCTTCTCTGCCGTAATTAGCGTGGCGACTCAGGGAGGAAAGACTCATTTAGCGGAGGCTGTTAGCTGGTTCCTCTAAGCAGATGGAAGCGACCAGGTCTCAGTGCACAGGAGGGGCTTCTAATCACTCAAATCTGATGTAGCTTCACACAACATATGCTTCCCAAAGCATCGGCAGAGAGCAGACATCTCCCTCCAGCGCTCCTGCAGAAGTGCTAATGACTCTGACCTGACTCAGATTCATGGACCGGCTTACTGGTCGCGTCACTGCACCGTTAGCATCACCGCCAGCCATCTTGGCAGTAAATGATAAGATAATTAGCAGCGAATGTGAAAAATGCAGGGTACGATAACTGATGTTTGAGTGTGAGTTTTGGTCCTTCTGTAAGAAAGTTTAATAAGCACAGCACGATGATATCAGATGAAAGCTCATCTTTAGATTACAACTTGTTATTCAGTCTGTTGAGATGTTAAGACGCATTCCCTTTTGAAAAAGAGTTACATGAATACTTAAGTATGAACTGAATGTAATGTTTTCAGACATGCGATTGCATGTTAATTGCAAATAAATTAAAATTAATTCTAATTTACTTTTATATGAAACACACTAACTTCAGAGTGTTTATGGAAATATACTATGGAAGTCAATGGCTACCGTCAACTGTTTGGTTACCCATGTTCTTCAAAAAATCTTCTTTTGCATTCAGCATAAGAAAGAAACTCATATAGGTTGACGGAGTGACGTGGGAGAGTAAATGATTTTTGGGTGGTTTTTGGTTGAACTATCTCTTTAAGGAATCATAATTTTCAGTGAAAATGTATTTTATTTCCAATCTGTCTCTCACATGCACAAAAAAAAAATCATAAAGTAAAACTACTTTCAAGGTGATTTTTGCCCTTTTTGGCAATTTTCAGGTTATGGTAATGCTTTACAATAAGGTTTCATTTGTTAACATTAGTTAACTTAACATAAACTAACAATGAAAAATACTTCTAAAGGATTCATCAGTCTTAGTTAATACTGATTCCAACATTTACTAATACATTATTAAAATAAAAAGTTGTATCTATTAATGCTTTTTAAGGACCTGAGCTAACATGGACTAACAACAGTTGTAGTTTTATTAACTAATGTTAACAAAGATTAATAAACACAGTAACAATGTATTGTACATTGTTAATTCATTTTAGTTAATGCATTAAATATTGTTAACAAATGGAACCTTTTAGTAAAGTGCTACCAAAAATTCTTCAGAATTTCTACTTTTGTGTTTCTCTTGAGGAGGAAGAGGATGATTGAATTTTCACTTTTGATTGAATGCTGCCTTTAAGGCCAGAGGTTCATGGCCCGTTTACTGTGGTGAAGTTTAGCAGCCGATTCTAGATCAGTGTGTTGGTCAGACGGCTGTGATAAGCGCTCATAACGCAGCTCTTATCAGTGATGGCGTGGCGGCCGCTGGCAGAATGGCAGTTCTGGGTTTCAGCAAGTTGCAGTTTATCTCTGTCTGACGCTAATGAGCCATTCATGAGTCAGGCTATGGCCGGCCGGCTCGAGAGACCTGATGCTTCAGAGACAGGATGCGTCCTGAGGGACTCAGGACAGACAGAGACACAGACAATCACAGAGACACTGGGAGGGGAGCGACAGCCACCCACAAAGTGTCTTCTGTGTTCTAGTCCACAGTTTATTTGTAGCACTTCAAAGCTTACAGCCGTGATAAGAGATGGAGAATCACCAATTACAATGTTAGAAGGAACATAAAATCAACATGAATATCAAAACTGATATCATTTATTTTCTTAAAATGTACAGTTCAAATGTTTGGAGTCAGTAAGATTTTTCTTGTTGTTTTAAGAAATTAATACTTTTATTCATCAAGGACTTGATAAAATCAAGCGTAGTGTTAGTTCTGGCAGGTCACGTTAGTCAAGCTTGCATCAGCTGACTCTCAGCTGATCTACGTCTACCTATAGGAATATGATGCCCATCTCAGCATTCATATAGAAGGTCCCTTCAGTATTCCGCGTTGCTCAATAGCTAATTACCCTCCTCCATCCCCAGCTCCTCCTGGCCTTCTGATTCTATTTTGAATCAGACTAATTTCTAAAAATGTGTGCATTAAATTATTGAACATTAATGCTATCTGCAATACATTTATGTTGGTTCTGCTCTGTTTACATAGAGGGTGGGTTATTGCTGCTCTCCCTGCTCTTATCCATTCCCCCACTCCATACTGTATGCTAATTGTCAATCATCTTTGACGATAGTGGTCTTGACAGAATTGATCAAAAGTGTCAGTAAAGACATTTATAATGTTACAAAAGATTTCTGTTTCAAATAAATGCAGTTCTGTAGAACTTTCTATTCTTCTGTGAATCCTGAAAAATAAAATGTATAACGGTTTCCACAAAAAATATTCAACAATAGGATGACCAGAACTAAAAAAAACAAGAATGAGAAAAAAAGCTGGCAGTCAGAAGAGGAAAAAAACAGATTGTTAATTGGGAGTGCGAGATAGAAATCGGTCTCCATGCGGTCGCGTCACCGGGTCTCACTGCCACCCAGACCAGCCGGCGGTCCTTCAGCGGGCGGAAGTGCCTCATTTAAACACTACACGCCATATTTAACACGGGGATTTTTTTCCTGTTACCATCATTGTGCTTATTCACTGAGGAACTGTATGTCTCTCTCTCTCTCTCATGCTGTCTGTGCGGTGCAGTAATGATGGTGCTGCGGCGGGAATATCAGGTAGTTACACAACAGCTCCTGTCTGTTCCTCTTCCTGAGGATGTCAGATCCACTGCTTTTCTGTGGATTACAGCCGCTAACAACCGCACAAGCAATCTCGGGCTCTGTCCTGCACTTAAAAAACACTAAAGAGCCGCTGTCTTCCTCTCTGATGACCGACAAACCGACTGACCCTCTCAGGAGTGAGAAAATCATGAGAAACTGCTGAGCAGTTAGTATTTCCAGTAAAATGCAAAGTGAAAGTACAAGCAAAGCGAATCACTGGCATAAGGTACACACTGGAAGCAGAAGTATGAATAATGCCGTCAGCTATCATTCAAACACGCAGGAGAAATCAGATGATTCTGTGTCTAAAGCTTCATGTCTTCTCTCTAACAGGATCCTGTGTTTATTCCCAGACATCAAGACATCAGTGACCAAAACATAACACGTGGCGCTTGAATAACAACAGAGCAAACAGATTGACTCAATCTCAATGAGTCAAAGGCTTTCAGTAAACAGTAAGATCAAGAATATGTCCTTCACACTGGGCCTTTACAAAGAGCATCTTATATTTCGTTTGAAAATTTTGACCTTTAAACTATAGGCCAAAATAAAAAGGTTAAATTAATGGAAATGTAGAACTAATTGCTATTTGTTTTCACAAAAATCTGTCTCACAGTTGACTACATATTTGTGACCCTGGACCATAAAACCAGTCTTAAGTCGCTGAGGTATATTTGTAGCAATAGGCAAAAAAAACATTGTATGGGTCAAAATTATTGATTTTTCTTTTATGCCAAAAACCATTAGGATATTAAGTAAAGATCATGTTCCATGAAGATATTTTGTAAATTTCTTACTGTAAAAATATTAAAACTTAATTTTTGATTAGTAATATGCATTGCTAAGAACTTCATTTGGACAACTTTAAATGTGATTTTCTCAATATTTTGATTTTTTTTTGCACCCTCAGATTCCAGATTTTCAAATAGTTGTATCTCGGCCAAATATTGTCCTAATAAACCATACATCAATGGAAAGCTTATTTATTCAGCTTTCAGATGATGTATAAATCTCAATTTCGAAAAAATAAAATTGACCCTTATGACTGGTTTTGTGGTCCAGGGTCACATTTTGGCCTACATTAAATCGCCAATACTGTAAATTTCTCCTTAATATGAATAAGACAGCCTAACATATCATCTTCATAATTAAATTCCGATATCTTTCACTGTCAGATAATCCATACACACTAAAGAAATAGTAACATCCAAATTAACTGGCTTTAAGCAGTACAAACCATTACAAAATGCACATTACATGTCATTTGTTAAATTATAATGCCCTTTACCTATTAAAATTGGTGAAACGACAATCTAATATCTATAAAAACCTGGGGTGCACTTACTTATATATATATATATATATATATATATATATATATATATTTTTTTGAGTGTGT
>NW_015536624.1:3699739-3701582 GCF_001515605.1 Sinocyclocheilus anshuiensis | reverse complement strand
TATATATATATATATATATATATACATTTTTTACAGTGTATATATATTAATTAAATATGATAAAATAATATAAAATATAGTATAATATAGCTACTCTTCAAGTACTAAAATAGTCATAAATGGAATCCTTAAGAATACTGGATTCAGTGTTATTACTGTTAATTAAAATGAAAACTATTAAGCCATAAATATTATTAAACATCACCCAAATACATTTATACCAACAATACACATTATTATAGGCAGAAATAGTTCTTTAATGTAACAATTGCAATGCAGTTGCTCTTAAATTTACTGAGAGAAAGTGTATTCTTTCTGAATAATCTCTAAGATATTTTTAAACTGTTTCATTTTGAAAACGTTGTCATTAATTATATTAGTGTCAATAAATTTGCAGATTATTTGCAATTAACTGAAAGGTCAGCACATTTAATGTACGTTGGCCTTCAAGCGTATTAATGGTCCTCTTACCTGAAGCTGTGGTTCTCAGACACAGGAAAACACCGATGAAACATATGATGCTCCTCATGTTCAGACGTATGGTTTTCTCTAAATGTGCCTCTTCTGATGGACTCGAGAGCTGTGGCTGATATTTCAGAGAAGTGACCAGAATATTCCACACTCAACACTTCCTGAGAGAGAAATCAACATTAGTTTGATTGCAGCAGAGACCTGTTTGTAAAACAGTGTGTGTGTGTGTGTGTGTGTGTGTGTGTGTGTGGCATTTACTTTATACATACATTTTTTACTTTAATGGAGCTAAATCGTACAAAATGAACTTAGGCAGTTTTTAGTTGTGATATTCATAATATTTACATGATCACTGTACTGAACAGTAAAATATCACACATCAGATTCACACACTCAAACATACGATCTACTCGTTTTGGATTGATTCACTTTCGTTCACTTAAAAGTTGTTCAAAAGTATTAAGAACCGCATCTATTAAGGCACTAAGAAAGCAAAGAGAGAGTTACTGTAACTAAACACGGTCACATTTCACAAACATCAACCCGTGAGGCTGGAAAACAGGAGAAAGTTTTACCTCGCGCTGGAAACGCGGCTCCGAGAGTGATCCGGCAGATCAGATCCAGCGGTCAGTCAGTTATTCAGTCCAGCTGAACCCTCAGCTCTGACATCATCCGCAGCACTGACCCTCCCACTTCACACAACAACACTGCTCCTCTCACACACAACACAACAAACACACAGCAAAACAGCTTTGACACACGGTACATGATATATTATAGATGATCACATGCATGATATACTGATGAAGGATGACCATAAGAACTGACTGATGCTGAAGAGGAGTATAGGACACACATAGAAGTTCTTCTCACGGCCTGAATATCGTCTGATCACAGCGCCCTCTACAGCTGCAACGCGATCAATGACTGTGAGACTCGTTTGCCTGCTAGAGTTTCAAATCTGTTGCTCATTGAAATTCTGAATTATCGTCTGCAGATAACAGAAACAGACTGTGCGAAGAAAAATAAAAATGTTATTTTTTAATAATCTATCTATCTATCTATCTATCTATCTACCTAAGAAAGAGGTGTAAGTCTAAAAGGTGGTGGAGTGGATAGAGGAAGGATTGTAATTGGAAAGAAAGAAGAGTGGAACAGGTAGAAAGAGAAGAGAGGGGAGGAGGATCTAAAACAAGTAAGTGAAGGAGAGGGGGAAGAGATTAATAGAGTGGAGGGCATTGCCCTGTTGAAAAAACAGCATATGCTGGTTAGGTATGTTTTGACGCTGGGATGCTGGTTTAAGCTGGTCCTTTGCTGGTTTGTGCTGGTCCTTTGCTGGTTTTAGCTGGTCCTTTGCTGGTTTATGCTGGTC
>NW_015536624.1:3695194-3699523 GCF_001515605.1 Sinocyclocheilus anshuiensis | reverse complement strand
AAACAGCCGTCCCGGCGTCAAAACATACCTAACCAGCATATGCTGTTTTTTTCAACAGGGTGGTGTAATGGAAAGAGTGGAAACTGTATAGAAGACAGACCCTAGTTGACCATGTAAGAAATCATGGCTTCTCCTTGAGAGAAGCTTGGAAACTGATCTAAAGAGTTATGTCAATCCACTTCTATATTTCTAAGTATTGTACCATGGTTGTTCATAGTGCACATTTATAGCCATCTTGGGACAGCTTCTGTTCTTTAAATGTCTAAACATTTTTCAGAATTGAAGAACGTTCAGGTGGACAGACAAGTTTATTTTGAAAATATAACTCCCTGCTGAAGAACTAGGGGTGCGCCGATTAATCGGCTACCGATCGCTATCGGCCGATAATCGCTTTGGGAAGTTTGACCGATTAATCGCCGGTTAATCGGCTCATACACCGATCTCAAGCTGATGACGCGCCTGCCGTGAGAGGTTCGGCATGACATGCAGCGGAACAGTCTCAATCTCTGGCCTGATTGGATAAAGTCATTTTAATGCTGAAGGTGAGGTACAGTTCATATTTCTTCATTAAATAACTTATAAAGTCATTTGAAAACTTTATGTGAGACGTAATTTCACAAACATCGTGTGTGAATCACCGCACGCGCTCTCTCTTTCTCTCTTAAAATGCGCAAATGGCTTCTAATCACCACATCGCGTCTGCACTATAAGCCAGCTGCACACTTGACACAGGAATTGTCACTTGCACAATCGAGGCAGTGTCTCGTCGTCACTGAAGTTTTAAAATTGCATTTATTTTTAATTATTGCCGGTGTTTAGCCATTCAGCACTGGCACGCTCTCCTGGAGACTGTGCGCTCATGCACACACGCAGCGCACACACATAACGCCAGGTTCACACACACTCCGTTTGCAGTGCGTATGCGGTGCGTATTTTTTCCGCACTCATGTTAACGGATTATGCGTTCACACTGCACACGGTTGCGGACCGGGAGTGCGCTCCAGGAGCGGCGCGTCTGCAGCAGTGCAGAGATCGTTTCCCCCATTGAGTTTGCTGTGCTGCTCGCGCTGAATTAAAGTGACAGCGCATTGTTTGCAGTATGGATTGACAGGAAAATGTAGTAATTACACCATAAATGCATATAATTAAAGTCTACTGTGTTTCCCAGTCAACATAGGCTATGGCTTTTTGGCTAGGTTTAAAGGGAAAGAGCACTTTTAGATAAACAAGGCAATATGGCGCTCCTGGAGTTATAAAAACAACGTTCTTTATGAACAGCAGGGTTGCTTGTAATAAAGATTTAAATGCAAAAGAAAAGGCAGTAGAGCTGACTGTTTCAGTCAATGGCAAGTTTTAATTTAGAATGTTTGTGATAACGTAAGAAAAGTAGTTTAAATGTTTTGCCACTTACTTGAGCGACTTAATATATAAATCTAGAAGTAAATTCAAAAGTAAAAAGCATTGAATAATGTGTTGCTTATATTTATTGCGTTAAAACACGTCTATGAAAGTTTGTATTACTGTACTGTGTAAAAAAGAATCAATTCAATTCAAGTTTATTTGTATAGCGCTTTTCAAGATACAAATCGTTACAGCAAATTATGTTTCCAATATATTTAGTAGTAGCTTATCGGTGGTGACTGTCAGTTAATGTACATGTGGCAGAATCACAATGCTGAAAAACGTTTTTGGAAGACGTGTTTGGATTTGAAATCGAAATAATGGATAAATGTTGTGTTTGTGGTAAACAGCACGGATCAGTAGCAGGCTCCTGTGTGAAAGCACAATGAGTCCGTGCTGCTTCTGCCCCGCTTACGTACCGCACATGGACTGCATACACACTGCAAACGGAGGAGGCCTATGTGTGAACCTGGCGTAAAAGGCCACCTCACATACAGCTCACAAAATCAGGCTTGTGCTTGTGCAATTGCACGATTGTAAAAACAAAAATGCACTGCATGATCGAACATTTAGGTGTGTATATTTTTAAAAAATGTCAAAAAATGTCAAAAAAATCCCCTCTCACAAGAGTCACCTAAGAGGGGAATTCCCCCCATTTTCAAAAATTCAGGCCCTAAATAAATGTCTACAAATCCTGATTGGAGTATCACTATAAATACAATTCTACATGATAAAAAGAAAGAAGGCTTTAAAAAGATCGGTAGGTGATCGTATCGGCAGATACTGCTTTCTGTGATTGGCCTTAAAAATCCTGATTGGATTGTTAGGGCCCTATTTTAACGATCTAAGCGCATGGTCTAAAGCGCATGGCGCAGGTCCACTTAGGGCGTGTCCAAATCCACTTTTGCTAGTTTAACGACGGGAAAAACGGTCGGCGCACCCGGCTCATGGTCTAAAAGGGTTGTCCCTATGCTCTTTATGAGTAATGGGTGTGTTTGGGCCATAACGTGCAATAAACCAATCAGAGTCTCATCTCCCATTTCCTTTAAGCGCCAGTTGCGCTCATGCCATGGCGGATTTACTATTTACACAGCGGATTTACTATTTACACAGCAAGGCACTCTTTAAATAACAAAAAAACAACTGCACCATTGACTTTAGGCCAGGTTTTTGTTGGTCAATGGCACAGTCTATTTCAGTTGCCTCAAAATAGCAACGCGCCAACAATGCGCCTGAACACACCTGAACGCACCTCTCTTTCAGACCAGCACGCCCATGGGCGCACAAATGGGCGCAATTGCATTTGCTATTTAAACAACGTGGCGCAGGACGTGAAAATGACAACTGCGTCGGGCTGAAACTAGCAAAAAACACTTGCGTCGCGCCTGGCGCCGCATTGCGCCAAGTGTATGATAGGGCCCTTAGTGTATTTGTGTATCTATATGTGAATATGTTGTAAATTAAATAGAGAACTGTTTGGCTAAGGTGTTAATTGTTTTAAAAAGCAATTACATTACTTTGGAGAAATTAAGCTAATCGATTGAGAAAAACTGTTCATACTATTTTGCATCAGTGATGAATGGCTTGTAGGAAAACAATTCATTAGGAACAAGTTCTTATGTGTGTTGTATTGTGGCACATTTGTCGTAAATATTTGTCTTCAGTGTTTGAAATGATGGACAACCATGTGGTTGTTTTACAGACATGAAAGTGAGTTTGTGTGGCCTTTTGTCTTCAAGGCGGCTTCTGGTGTACATGGACAAACAACATGAAGCTTATTCTGCACGTATACCGTCCACACAGTCAATCATAGGAAGTGCAGTCTGTCCGTCTGAATGTGGCTTCCAGCATAGTGCCGCTTGTTTCCATGTCATCAGCAAACAACACATTCAACAAAGGGAAAGTGTCTGTGCGCAGGCCCTACATTTCCTTATGGCCCTCGGAGGATCTGGTCAAGGACACGAGCGACAGGCAAGAGCTCACTCCCGCTCACTCCGTTAAGACAGAGCCATTTGCTGACGCTGATTTATGATTTACTTACTCTAAGACTGAAGACTTTTGCATGCAAATGCAGTTTTCTTGACCTGTGAGGTTATTGCATGCCGTGACAGCGGACTGAAACTGTTGCATACAATTTGTGTTGCATATTTTGTGTTTTTCAGTAAGGTTGCATGAATAAAGCTCCCATGTTGCTGTGGATAAAGGCCACCATCATGGCTCCAAAACACGGTTTATGAGTTTGCACCATATGAATAATTGCCTGTTACATTTTTTTTTAATGTTTAATGATTATATATCTTGCTTTTGCAAAAACATTAGCAAATGGTGAAAAAATTTGTCCACTTGAGCTCTTTCCCCGCCACTGACAGGATTTTCCGTCTTTCCGTGTTTTCACTGTTGTATGGTAGGGGGCGCTATTACACATTTTTGTATATTGTACTGAATGTCTGGATCAAAACACGGCAAAGAAGAAGCAGAAAGTGATCGCACAAGTAAAAAGATGCAAATGTAAAATAACGTGAACATTAAGCAGCATTTAATCAAATGAGGAGCCATTAAGAGGTTTAACTGTTGAAGGAAGCAATTGACCATCTGTGTTTTGATCATCGATCAGAATCCCATAGTCTTTGACAAAAATGCGATTGTGTTCAAAACGTTGCTTTTTTATAAAACTTGCCCACATTTAAGAAACCATGAAGCTCAAATAAAACAGTTTGTTTTGTTTAAAAGCAGATGCTCTGTTCATTCTTTTGACATATTGCATGTTCAGATTTTTATAATATCATAATATATAATCATTTTTTATTATTATTAATATTATAATTATTATTATAATAATTATAATAATTTCAAAATATTCTGGGGGCCATACAACATTTCTGAAAATTATCAAATACTGGCAGTGGCTGGCAAACTTAAAAAAAAAAA
>NW_015536624.1:3677695-3695127 GCF_001515605.1 Sinocyclocheilus anshuiensis | reverse complement strand
CGGGGAAAGAGTTAACCAACTGCATGTTTTGTGCAACATGTTTTTGTTGATTTGACCTTCATTAGCACACCTGACATCCTCCTCACACACTTCCTTCCTGATGTTTCAGACATCAGTCAGGTATTCGTCTGCGAGGATGTGACATTCCACACATAACCTGCCACGCTGTTATGAAAACGCTTACAGGCGTTTGTTCAGAAGGACACATCCTCCTGCTCGACGAATGAGTTTTCCTCTTCCTCCTGGCGGCAGACGAGCGCTCCTCAGAGAATACGCCAGATACCTGCGCAGAAGTGTCGTTCTGCTCAAGGTAAGCGTGCCAATAAAGTGTGAGGGGCCTGTGATGATTTCAGCAGCCTCGGCTTAGCTCGTTTTTCAGCTTTGGAGGTAAACAACTGGATCCTGTGCTTTCAAAATCAAAGTCGGTTCGTTTGAGTCTACAGCAGTGATCCTCAAATCTGGCTCGCGAGATCCACTTTCCTGCAGAGTTTAACTCCAACCCCAATCAAACAAACCCACCTGTGATTTTCTAATGATCCTGAAGACATTGATTAGCAAACTCAGGTGTGTTTGATTAGGGTTAGAGCTAAACTCTGCAGGAAAGTGGATCTCGCGAGCCAAATTTCAGGATCACTGGTCTACAGCAACCAGGTACACTTGGTACACAAAACATGGTAGTGGTTCATTTTCTCTAAAATTCTCAAATGTTTTATAATAATAGGTCTAATAATAATAATAATATGATTTTCAAATGACATGAATTCTTTTCTCACTCAGACATAACCATCACCAAAACTCAATGTACAGTGGCAAGAAAAAGTATGTGAACTCCTTAGAATGAACGGACTTTCTGTAGTACTTTGCCATAAAATGTGATCTGATCCTCATCTAAGTCACAACAATAGACAGACACTGTTCTCAAAACAGTTTGCACCGTGATCTGAACACTTTGTAACTGTCCTAAACAAATTGTAGGTTTTCATTCATTGGTGCACTAAATTCTCAAATGTTTTCATAATAGTTAATACAGCCAACTAAAACTTAAATATATCAGGGGGAAAAAAAACAATTGCAGACATTTTTATTGGTTTTATGCAAACCACAAACATTTATGTAGCCTACCATTTGTCCAAACACAAGAAACAAAACTCAAAAAAAAAATGCAGTTTTATTGTTTACACATTTATCACCATTGCTTTAACGATAAAAGGGAAGGTATATAAAGAGGATGAAAGAAAATGCGAAAAGAATACGGGGGGCGGGGGTGTAAGTGTGAAATGTGGTGGAGTGTAGAGAAACGTGTGTAATGAGAGAGAGAAGAAGAGTGGAACAGATAGAAAGACATGATCAGAGAAAGGGATGTGATCAAATGAGGAGAGGAGAAGGAGAGGGAGAAGAGATAGAGTGGAGAGTATTGGTGTCGTGGAAAGAGCAAGAGGAGAAAGTGTAAGAAGACAGATAGAAAGGAAGTGGACAGAAGGGTGGAAGAGAAGGGAGGAGAGGTAGATGAACTGAAATCAGAGTTACCCTAATTGACCAAGAAATCATGGCCATCTCCAGTGTTACTATTTCAATCCACTTCCATATTTCCGAGGATTGTGCTATGAATATTGATATTGATAGAGTGGCAGGTTGTGTAAATGCTAAAACATTTTTCAGAATTGAAGAACACCACCAAAGACAGTTTAAGATGTTGAGGAGCTTATCAAACATGAATTCAACATTCATACAGTTTCATTACAATGTAATGTGGTGACATTCTATTCTACATGCATGAGTGAACTTCTGAAATCAATAGAGAATACTCTATTCTCAAATCAGTAGAGAATACACAGTTTCGATGTTAGTATTAACTTTTAATAAATCATTACCAGGAAAAAAAAAATGTGTAAATGCAGTGCTTCATTTTGCTGTAACGTTGAAGTGTTTGGCAGTAAGAGTGTGTTCAGATGGCTTGTGTTTATTGTGTTGAGAGCAATTACATCATTGTGGAGAAATGTGTCAAATCAGTACAAAAATGCTATGTTATGTGTAAAGTTACTGTATATCACAATGATGTTGTCGGGAGTTCTGTGAGTGGTTTGTCCACTAGAGAGCAGTGCTGATACCAGAACAACAGCAGATCTCTCCAGGGTTATTATAGCTTAGTAAAAAAACATTTAAAATATTATCTGAAATAGATTAAACTTCAGCTGAAATCAAATTAATAAAATAAAATAAAAGATAATATCAAAATCTATTTTATTCCTGCTAATTGCCATGAAATCATTTCTCATTTACATTTAGTTTAACTTGATAAACTAGAAGAACTAAAATCTATGAGTCTTTGAAAAGCTAGTTTATGCAAAATAATAATAATAATAATAATTCAATAATTTGTGGAAATATTTAGTAAGAAGAACAGTTACTGTATTATTTATAAACTATAATAGTATTTATTACAATTGAAGTAGCTAGTTATTTTATTTTTTATTTTAGTTCATTTCAATTTTTTGTTAAATTTGAGTATTTTTTATTTCTATTTAACTTTTTAACTTTATTTTTCAGTTTTTGTGTTAATAATTTTAGTACTTCAACTTAAATTCTATTTCAGTTGCCAAGGCAAAAACTAAAAGTAAGTTTTCAGCTTTATTTCCGTTAATGAAAATTATCTTTAAAGGTTTTAGTTTTAACTAACAATGGCAACACTGGTAAGAATCATTTATTTATTTATTTGCATTAATACAGATTAATACATTTTGCTTATAAAATCTAATTTCATTTCTCATGGTTTCTTTTGAACAGGAGGTCAAATATGACCCAGCATCTTTGTGAAAAGTTTCTGCTGTACTAACCAGCTCTTGACAGGTTCAGATCTGAAGGACAGGGGCTTGTGCAGAATCATTCCTGCTTTTATCACCATTGTGCCCTTGAACGACGCACTCAGTAGTGTGCTGGTCTAGATGAGTGAACTGGCGACAACTGCACCGTAAAGCCTGACGTATAGGCCTACTTCATCTTTGTTATCTGCAGCAGTCAGGAGACCTGCACTGCACCCCAGGACTGTGTTCTGGCCAGGTGAGATAGTAATGAAATGAGCCCATGAAGCCGTGCTTTAGTACACTTACTTCAGAAGAGCTACGGGTCATTGTTAGGCATGACGTGGAGCGGCGCTGCTCTAAAATCACTGTAAAGCATGGCTTCACAGGGCATACTGGTTTTATAGAATGGTTATTACATATAGCTGTAAAGGTCAAATAAACACACAGCAATACAAAATGTAATCATTTATTGAACATATAATAATTCTTCCACCAAGCAATGTAGTTCTTCAGCAATGTTTAGCAGAATGGTTGCCAAGGTTCCGGAAGTATTTTTTCCATTTGTTAAAAAACCATGTGAAAAAAGCCATAAGTAATGAATCAAACCAGCCAGCTTTGAGAAGAATCACAACATTACAAACTTTGATTTGCAAAAGAGCATTTATGGGACGGTGGAGAAATATAAAACTATTCATTTAAAGTTGTTGATTATATCTATAAAAACAATATATTTTTAGTTTATTGCCAAAAATGATTTTCTTTTTTTGCGATTTTCTGCACAGAATCATGGGTAATGTAGTTTTTCACTACAGATTCAGCTGTTAAACGATTATTACAAAAAAATGAATTCATGCGAGTAGATGGCTTCAACAAAAGCATATACCATCGATTCACACCCTCAGAGCTCACAGCAGGTCTGCCTTTAATAGTTTATAAGTTACTGTTAAAAATCAATTCCCCTATGGAGAAAATTATGGAGAAGGTCTTTACTGATGGAACCCTACAGTCTGAAAGAAAAACATCTTGCTTTGGTAAGTCATAATTATGACATACAGTCAAAATGCGACAAAAAAAAATCATAATATTTATGAGATAAAAAGCCAAAATGATGACTTCAAATGTCGAAAATATGACATTAAATCATAATTATAAGATTAAAAATTCAAAATGATGATATAAATAGTAATGTTTTTTTTTTCGCCTTTTTTAAACTCAAAATAATTGAAAGTAAAAATAAGAATTTTTACTTTTCATCTCATAATTATGACTTTTAAAGTAAAAAAAATATGACAGTCATAATTGAGATGAAAAGCCAAAATTATGACTTTAAAAGTTGTAATTGTGACATACAGTACCAAGTCAAAATATGACATTAAAAATTATAATTATGAGATTAAAAAAATCTAAATTATGATGTCAAGTCACAATTATCACATCATTATTATGAGATTAAAATTCAAAATGATGACATGAATATTCTTTTTACTTTTTATCTAAAAATTTCAATTTAGCATGTCATAATTCTGACTTTGTGTCATATAAATGACTGTTTGTGTTATAATTTCAACTTTTTATGTCATACTTTTGACATTTTATGTCATAATTTAGACTTTTCATCTCATAATTATGACTTAATAATTGTGACTTACCAAAACATGATTTTTTTTCTTACACTGCAGAAATTGGCAGATATGTTTCACAGAGTATTTCACAAAGGTTTTGAAAGCACCTCGGCCACTCATAATCAAAGACCAGACTAGTTTTATGATTACGCATAAAGTGTAGAGATGATTTTCAGTCTGGAGCACTAAAGAAGGAGAACTTGTGAAGGAAGTGTTTGAATAAAGTCTGCATCTATCTGACCATTAGCAATGAACACACACAGAGAAAAGGCATTTCTAAATGTCAGCTCCACAAAAACGCACATAAAAGTTTAAAGCAGCTTTAAAAAGTCTGAAGGTTTCTGAATCCCCGTGTAGCTGAAGAGAGCTATATGAAGTTTGAAGGTTTTATACAGCCTGGTTGAAAGGCAGTTACTAAGGTATTCTGGGCGGTTGCTAGGGTATTACTAGTCAAACACACAATGCAACGGAGAGATCTGATAGATTTAGTCTCGGGATGGATTTTTGTATAATAAAGACATTATTAAGGCAGCAATGAGTATATGTGAGAAAAAAGGCAAAAAAATAACCCAAACAAGAGTTTGTTGTCAAGTGCTGTTTACTTCAGCTCATCAATAGCTTTTACAACAATAGCAAATACCTCATCCACCGGCAGCTCAGAGTTAATCTGGAGGAGGAGAGAGAAATCAGTCAGTTAAAGAGCAATGTTTGAGTCAATCAAATTTCAGTCAGTGTTTCCGCTCACCTTCCTAACGATGCCACGCTTCTCGTAGTAAGCGATGACGGGCTCAGTGGCTTTGTAATAGAGATCCAGACGCTTCTTAATGGTCTCCTCGTTGTCGTCGGCGCGGCCGCTGGTCTCTCCACGCTTCATCAGCCTCTGCACCATGGTCTCGGCTTTAGCGTCGACGTACAGCAGCAGAGCTGGAGCGCCGATCTGACAGAGAGAAGAGAGAGACGTCATGCTCAAGCTGAACAACTTCGCATGGAGTTTATGAGTTTGGTAAATCAGATTATATGTGTGTGCTTGTATGTACGGGTCATTCTCGGGAGATTTGTGCCATATGATTTACTACTGATATGTTACTCATATGTTTTCATTGATTACACTCATTTGCACTGGACACAAATGTGAAATAAAACACATAACAAAAAAAATTTGTTTTTTACCGGATAATTTTCAGCATTCTTTAATGGGTTATATAGAATTGAACTGGATGTAAATGTTATTTTTTTAAATAAGAATACTTTAACTATGTAGTTGTTTTATATACACTAGCAGTTAAAAGTTTGGGGTCGGTAAGAATTATTGGTTACACTTTACTTAAAGCCTCTATGCATTATAAAGGGTTATTAAAGGTTATAATGCATTATAATTATTCATAATGTGCATTGTAATGCATTATATCTTGTCATAAATAATTATAACCAAATTTAAAATGCATAGTGTAACGATGAATTGATAAGTGTTATAATTTATTAACTGTGGTTATAATTATCAATGAGATTGTACAATTAATTATAAGGTGCATTACAAGGCATAATTAATGCATTAAAACTACTTTTATAATGCATTATACTGTACATAAAGTCTTTAAGTAAAGTGTTCCCAAATTATTTCAATCATTTTTAAAAGTCTCTTTTGCTCACCAAGACTGCATTTATTTGATCAAAAAATGCAGTACATTTTAAAATATCTGTTTTCTACATGAATATATGTTCAAATGTAATTTATTGCTGCGATCAAAGCTGAATTTTCAGTAACATTACTCTAGTCTTCAGTGTCACATGATCCTTCTGAAATATTCTAATATGCTCATTTGCTGCTTAAGAAACATTTCTGATTATTATCAGTGCTGAAAACAGTTGTGCTGCCGAATATTTTTGTGGAAACGGTGATACGCTGAATTTTTCAGGATGCACAGAAAAATAGAAAGTTCAAAAGAACAGCATTTATTTGAAATAGAAATCTTTTGTAACCTTATAAATGTCTTTACTGTCACTTTTGATCAATTTAATGTGTCCTTGATGAATAAAAGTATAAATTACTTTTTAAAAAGCTCTTACATAGCTATTTACGTTTGAATGCTGGTGTATTTTTACTTGCTAAATAAATAAATCTGCTTTATTCCATTATATTGTGGGGTTTATTGGAAGACTCTGCGAAACTGAGTGAAACTAATAGAATTCACAAGAATTAGAATTTCAAAGAATTTCAAAATTTTGAAGCAGTTGAATTCCAAACCTGAAATAATGTACATTTAAATTATATTTAATCATTTAGCAGACAAGTTTATCCAAAGTGACTTACAAATGAGGGCAATAGAAGCTAATAGAATTTAATAATGGTAAATAACTGTCAGTGCTTTACTATATGAATTTATTTAGGATAGTAAATAGGAGTCAATCAATGAAACTGGCCATTGGTGATTACAGCTGCTCTAAGATGGGAAAATATGACATCTGAAATTCACAGTTCAGCAGTAACCACTTCTAATGAAATAATCTCAATCCTTAAATTCAGTCAAAAATGACACCATTTCTTCAGATTTTGGTTTGTGTGGTGTTGTTGTTTTACCTTCTTCTCAAACTCCTCTCCCTGTTTGACCTCACGAGGGTATCCGTCGATCAGGTAGCCCTTTGAGACGTCAGCCTTGGCGATCATGGTATCTTTGATCATGTCCAGAACTGTGTCCTGCAGAAACCAGAGCAGTGTCTCAGTGTGGCAGAGTTCGTTTATCAGCTCATGCTAACAAGCAGTGACATCAGCCCTGAGAAATGCTTTATCCAGCATGTGAAGGGCGATTGGACTGACCAGAGGCACAAGTTCCCCCTTCTGCATGATGGCCTGCAGCTGTTTGCCCCTCTCTGAGCCGGATGCCACCTCCGCACGCAGCAGGTCACCTGAGGACAGGTGAGTGTAGCCATACTTTGCCACGATCTTCTCACACTGGGTGCCTTTTCCAGAGCCGGGGCCGCCTGACATAAGAACACTGGTCAGATCCTAATATAATATTGCTTTGATTTGATTTCAGCATAAATTCATTAATGATTTTGAAAGAAGTCATCTGCGCACTAAGGCTTCAAAAATACAGCAAAATATATTGTGAAATATTTTTACAATTTCAGATAACTGTTTTCTATTTAAATATGTTTTCAAATGTAAATGTGATGGTAAAGTTGAAATTTCAGCCTCATTACTCCAGTCTTCAGTGTCACATGATCCTTCAGAAATCATTCTAATATTCTGATTTGCTGCTCACTAAATATTTCTAAGTATTATCAATGTTGAAAACAGTTGTGCTGCCAAATATGTGACCCTGGACCACAAAGCCAGTCTTAAGTTGCACGGGGATATTTGTAGCAATAGCCAAAAATACATTGTATGGGTCAAAATTATCGATTTTTCTTTTATGCCAAAAATCATTAGGATATTAAGTAAAGATCATGTTCCATGAAGATATTTTGTAAATTTCCTACCGTAAATATATCAAAACTTCAGTTTTGATTAGTAATATGCATTGCTAAGAACTTCATTTGGACAACTTTAAAGGCGATTTTCTCAATATTTAGATTTTTTGCACCCTCAGATTCCAGATTTTCAAATAGTTGTATCTTGGCCAAATATTGTCCTATCCTAACAAACCATACATCAATGGAGATCTTATTTATTCAGCATTCGGATTATGTATAAATCTCAATTTCAGAAAATTGACACTAGGGTCACACTGTGGTCCAGGGTCACATATGTTTGTGGAAACTGAAGCACTAAATACGATTTTTAAAGAATAAAGATAAAAAAATATATATTTATTCATCAAGGATGCATTGAATTCAAAAGTGACAGTAAAGACATTTATAATTAGAGCCCGACCGATATGGGTTTTTTGGGGCCGATACCGATATTAGGGAGTAAAAAAAAGCCGATACCGATATATCGGCCGATATTCTTTGTGTATATTATAGTACAGTACCAGTCAAAAGTTTGGACACTTTCCCATTCGTGTGTCCAAACATTTGACTGGTACTATATATAGAATACAGTATATACATAAACAGAATATATATAATGTAACAAAAAAAATCTATTTCAAATAAATGCTGTTCTTTTGAGCTTTCTATTCATCTGTGAATCCTGAAAAATAAAAGGTATCACAGTTTCCACAACGATATTTAGCAGCACAACTGTTTTCAACATTGATAATAAATAGAAATGTTTCTTGAGCAGCAAATCAGCATATTAGAATGATTTATGACTGATCATGTGACACTGAAGACTGGAGTAATGATGCTGAAAGTTCAGGTTTGATCACAGCAATAAATTACATTTTAACATATATTCACATAGAAAACAGTTGTTTTAAATTGTAATCATATTTCACCATTTTTACTGTATTTATCAAATAAATGCAGTCTTGGTAAGCAGAAGAGACTTCTTTCAAAACATTAAAAAATCAGAATTATTCCAAACCTTTTGTGACCAGAAGTCAACTTAAGATACCTTTAGATAGACCAGTAGTGTATATTGAAATATAATGGACTTTTGAAATGGTTAAACAATGTTAAGTGACATGTTGCTTTAATCACAGTCCTAATTAAAATGTTTTTAATTAAGTTACTTTTAATAATTAATTATGTTACTCGCTCTGACACGAGGAGGAGAGAGGGCTCAGAGGCACATGCATTTCTAGGGGTATACGTGATGTTTACACTTATCAGCAAACAAATATATATATACTTATTTTTTGTCATTTATTTATTTATTGTCATTTATAAAAACTTATTATTTTTTTTATTTATTTATTTATTTATCTATCATTTTTAAATTGAGTTGTATTTGTAGGCTATTTTGTTTCTCTTTCACATTCACAGCTAGCAGGGAATGTTCTCACAACTTGAGTTTTTTTTTTTAAGTTATATAAATGTCAGGACAAAATGTTCTTAATGTTAATGGAACATCCTTCTAACTTTATAAATATTTTAACCTCTTAAGACCCGAGAAAAAAGTTTTAGGAAAAAGTTAAGTTTTTTCCATGTCTTTACATTGTTTAGAGCATTAAAAATAATGTAAATATATATATATTAAAAAAAGATACTGGGGGGGGGGGGGGGGGCTGATCTGGTTTCACAACACATTTCCCTCCAACACTGCTTATGATCAGAGTTTACATTCACAAAAACATGCCTCATTTTGATGAATGATTGTTAAGAGATGAGTTACACTGTTGAGCTGTGAAATATGTAAAGGCAATTCAACTTACCCACCACAAAGACGATCTTAGCATCTTTAATTTTATCTGTGACACAATGAAATATTCAAATCAGTCCAAATGGAACATGTGAATCAACAGAGGCTGTGTTATTATATGAACTCTCTGAGATCTTTCAGTGCTATCTGACTCTCTTGGATTCTGAAATCTGATGTTTTCCCATTATTTACCGTCTGTCTTCAGTGCAGCGACTGCTGATTTACTCAAGCAGCCTAACCCCATTTCTGACCGCAGTCTTTCTGCTTCACACTGATTCTGCTCTTTCCTTCAGTTACTCCTGAATGCTTGAGGTTGCCATGGCAACTGTTGTCAACATCATTCAGGTTCAGCTTCATCAAACAGGTTTGATCCTGAACCACTGATGACATGTGAACAATTGCTGTAACCAATACAACATATTCCAATGTTTTATTGTAACAACAATCTGTTCATTTGTTATGTCTCCCAAAATGCGTAATAAACATGCTTTTAGTCCCGGTGTCCTCATATGAGGACATGTATGAAATCAACGTCCTGTTTTGTAACAGAACGTCATATTTTGATTTGAAACCCCATAACATTTTCCTGCGATGTTGATTTATGACACACAGTTTAAAAATTAGTCAGATTTAAATGATAATTACAAAATATGATCATATTTCCATAAGAGTGTCACTAAATTAATATCAGACATATCTGAAGACCAAGGACAGGGAGTGGTCATGGTGAAACATCCAAACATTTAGTATCTCTGAAAAGCCCTGTGCTCTGTACAGGACATCCAGAATTAAAACTGTGGCATGTACAGTCTCAGAGAAATTCACAAAAATATAATGTCCTCGTATGAGGCCGCAGGGTCTTACGAGGTTAAATACATTTTCATAATGCTTAGAGAAAATGTTTTTATCCTTATGATGTTATGATTATAATGATGCTGTAACGTTTTTAGAACTTTTTTATTTTTCTCTATCTATCTATCTATCTATTGTAGCCTTTAAATTACAATTTAAACCTTTTAGAAACATTCTAGAAAACATTTATTTTGGGTGAAAATACAATTAGCAGAATGTTTAAGAAACGTTTTAGTCAGCTTTAAATAACGCTCTAATTACAACGATAAATTTGGACATTTTAACGTTATTAGAATATTAGCAGAACGTTGTATGAAACGCTTTTGTAACCTTTAAATAACATTATAATCACGACAAGACAACTGGACATTTCAACGGTTTAGAAATATGTCAAAACAATGTTCCTACAACGGGTTTGTTTTGTTTTTTAACCTAAATGTGTTACATGAATTAACACTGTGGTCTATGTATATGAAATAAGCTGTATACATACAGTAAATAACCTCTTGCAGTACAGCGAGTGTCCACGTGAGGTCATCCGAGACCATCAAATGCTGATGACTGATCGTGACTGATTCGTCTCATCTCGACTGTCACTGTTTATTTGCTCTTCAGTTCTCCGTATTTGTGTTTGTAATTGCGTCTAATTCTCACAGTGATCCAGTGACAGTCCCGTGTGTGAATGTGTGTAAAGGTCAGAGCTGCTGTTCGTCTCAATCTGTCTGAAGTCCCTCTTTAGGAGGCATGTTTCTCATTGTGTTTCATCACACGTCCTGCACCAGTCTGCTTTAACAAACTCTACCATGTACTGAGCGCAGTTTCATTCAGGCGACTCCATAAAATGCTTATACATCTCATGAACATTCACATTAAAAAAATATTTAAAATCATAAAATATTATAGATGGAATAAAATTCTCACCTGCCATGGTTGTCTGTTATGTGAGAGATTATCCTGTAAGAGCAATAAAAGACAAAGATTAGTCCAGATAAAGAGTTGAAAGTCTTGTTGATTTGAAGTCTGTCTGTCACTCATTCATTCTCATTTGAACCCTTGTTAACAGATCACAAAGTTCACAATCATTTCTGATGTGGCCAAGATGAGCAGATTACGAATTAATTCAGAGGAGAAATGTTGCTCAAAGCACCAGTGTTTCCCAACAGAGTCCTGTAACACTTGACCCAGCAACACTTTATACATTAGTCTACACTCCTCTCTCTCTATCTCTCTCTCTCTCTCTCTCTCTCTCTCTCTCACACACACACACACACACTGTACATTTCTGACTCATCTTTATCTATTTACCAGTTGTGGACAGTAACGGAGTAGCTTTACTTCGTTACTGTACTTAAGTACATTTTTCAAGTATCTGTACTTTACTGGAGTCGTTTTATTTTGAGTAACTTTTACTTCACTACATTTCATAAAACTTCTCATTACTCCTTATAATATATCACGTGCTCCGAGACGCAGAAGCTTCAGGTTCAGAAAATTCATGAACGAACTGATTCTTTTCAATGAACCCGTTAAATCTGTTCGCAAATCGCACCAAACAATTCATTCACGAATTGGAATGATCCGATTGCAGCTGTTCTCGAGTCGACAACTCACTGATTCAAATGAACCGTTTAGTGCAAGTCTCCAGTGAACTGAATTCACAAGTAAGAACCGGGAGCTTGTCTGATGCTGTTAAAAGTAAGTTACTAATGTCGAGTTTTAGGATGAATTATTGTAACTGAAAATCATATTTAGGTCAAAACTGTCAGTTGTTTGTGATTGCAAAATAAATCTATCAGTACTTTTTTACTTAAGTACATAAAAAATCGAGTACTTTTGTACTTTCACTCGAGTAAAATTGAAAAAGGAGTACTTTTACTGGAGTAATATTTTATTATACGCATCTGTACTTTTACTCAAGTACTTAATTTGTGTACTTCGTCCACCACTGCTATTTACCTTTCTGCCTGTGTCATTGTTTCATTGTCTGCTACTGTATGTGAAGTCAAATATTTCCTACTGTCTGAACTGAACATTTACCAAGAGTGAGGCAAATAAATTTTGCTCCAAATATGAATTTATGAATCTTGAGTTTACTTATCATGCACTTTTTCCTCTGAGGTCAACTTGTAATATAAGGCCAGTGTCTTTTACACTCATTTAATTTTCCACTACCATTGCCTCCTTATCTATATGATCCTTACAAATAAACGAGCTGTTTTATGCTGCGGTGCCTTTAAAGCTATAATAAATCGGCCCCTCTAGCAGTATAAACTGCACGCGTTTGGCGGGAGAACATTGCTTTGGTTGTGCTTCGGCTCTGTTTCTCTGTGCGGATGCAGAACAGATGGACAGATTCGTAAATTAGGCTACTGTTTCTTTGTCTTTACAACCAGCGATTCGCGTGAGCATAGGCGGAAATCCCAGGGGGGGCGGATTTCCATCTATCTGAGGGTTGTCCCCCCTAAAAATATGATTAAAAACCACGCTGTGCATTGTAAATAACAGTGTTTTATACTTTAATCAATTGTAAGTAGTAAAACAACACAAACGGGGCAAAAATGCGTTTTAAGTTTAGAAACATTTTGAGTCTCCCCCTCCCTTGCCTCACTTTGGTCCAAATGCCTGCTTTCTTCTTTTAAGTCTCCCCCTCCCTTGCCTCACAGTGCTTTGGTCCAAATGCCTGCTTTCCTCTTTTACATCACCTACACACACAAGTCCGGTGAGAGAGAACAAAGCCAATAGTTGAGGAAGTCCAGTAAGTAAGGCTGTCAAGGCTAATTTCTTCACTTAAACATCGGATGAAGTGATTAGTTTCTCTTTAATACTGATGATGCCAATGTATTTTTCGATAAATCCGCTATGTTAGCAATAATAACCTTAACTTACCTGCTTGAGGGAAATGGTTGCCAGGTTTTCATAACAAAACCCGCCCAATTGCTACTCAAAACTCACCGAGTTTCGAAGGGTCCCCCGGTAAAAATCGCGTTCTGGGGGCTAAAATACACGTTATTGGGATCGCTTCAACCCGCGGACATGAAAAACAACCCGCAGCAACAGAGATAAAGTAGCCCAATTCCACGGGAAAACCTCGCAACTGAGAGAAATATCATGTAGCTTTTCAGCTGCAAAACTTTTTTTACTGATAAATTCGTGGGGCAGCGCTGATGACAAGTTTCTGTCTCCACGTGTGTGCGCATCTGCACTGTGTGTGCGTCTGTGAGAGAGAACGGGAGAAAGAAAGCATGATTTCCGTACAAAAAAAGGTAGAAAACATGGAAATAGTTTGTCATTTTTACCCTATTGTTCGTTATATTTATTTGCTCAATGTCTTCTGGGGTTTTGGTTCTTTTACTGTTGTAGATATCCCATAGTATAACAAAAATATTATTTATCTTTTCATTTTCGTTTCATTGGGCCCCCTCTGGAGGAGCAAGCATAGGCACGTGCCTAGAATGCCTATGCGTAAATCCGGCCCTGACTATACCCCTCAACAATCTAGTCCCCACCACTTTTTAAGACAATGCCAATGTGGAGTAGTTTGTCCCTAATCTTGCCCATGCAATACTCTGCTACACACTCAAAAGTACTTAGTAGCCAAACTGGGATGCAGGAATAGTGTAGCATTTTTCAGCTCAGGTCAGACTGAAATGATCAGGGATTCTTCAGCTGCTCCACACAGACAGGAACAGCACAAGCTTTCACACACTTCACCACATTATCACCAGTGCTTCTGCTGAGCAGTGCAATTGTGTTTATGTGTTGATGTTTATCTGTTCACAACGCCTTATTTTTACAGTTCATTTTCAGTAAATGCTCTTTTTTGACGTTTTGAAAGCTGCAGTACAGTATGTTATAGTGTTGCAGTATGTTCTGTACTATCAAAAAAGAAGAAACTTTTCATGTGTGTAAATCAAACTGTCCATGCAACCTTATGAAATTTTTTTTTTAAATTGTGCATCAGATGAAAGCAGTTTTTGGCATAAAAATACAGTTGTGAAGAACATTATTAAAACCCTCCAGCCAATGACACTATTAGAGACATCAATCTACCCATCTATACATCAAAAACTAGATTCAGAGGCACTATGAGATGGTTATGAAAGCATAAACGAGCTGACGTTCCTCACAGTTGTGACGTATGTGAGCTGTCACACCTCAACACAAAACCAGAAGAGGAACCCTCTGCTTATAGACGTGTAGAGCCATTACTGCCTGACACTGTAAACAGTATAAAGTTACCTGGAATTCAAAACTCTAAAACACTCATTTATTTACATATATTTATACCATCAGTTATTGCTGCAGAGGTATTTTTTGGTCTCAAGTTGGAGTTAGTTTCACATGTGACGTGTGTTTATGCAAATAATTCAGGTACTTAACCACAACCATGGCTTGCACAGACCTACAGTAGATGTTCTCTGTGCGTTATTAACTGTATGAAACAGCTCTGTCAGTCGTTCTGTTGAAGTGTAGAGGTTAGTGACACTCAGATGACACACCCACCACAATGACTGAGTCTCCAGCCAGGATTCATAAAGCATAAAGACTAAACACTACAGCAGAAAGAGAGAGAGAAGCTTATAAAGAGTGTCTTACTGTTCTGGAGTTCTGCAGTCAGGCTGAATACTCTGTCTTGGAGTGTCTGGATGGCAAGTGTAAACGGATCCCTTTTTCTTGTGACGGCACAGCTGGTCATGTGACCCGCAGTGCCTCGCATGCAAATGCTGTGTTCTCAAAGACTGGTCCTGCTGGTCTGTGCTATAGCTGCAATGCTATTTTAAAAGAGCAGTGCTATAGTAAGTTCTCCTAATGAAGATGAAGCTTTGAGAGCAGATTGTCTTGTATGAATGACTGTCAGAGATCTCTGCTCACTGTTGAAGCATTTGCTACGGCTTTAAGCCAACTGTGTCTGAGGTTTTACAGACAGTGTTTTTAATAGTAAGGGTTACTCAAACAAAGGTGACTATATCCATTTTTAGATGTTTTTGCCCTGGCCTTCAGCCCCAAAACTTTGCAACAGAGTTGGCACAAATATGTTTCATTATTATTATGCATCATGTGTTAGAAGGCACTATTCAAGACTCAAAATTTATCCGATATTAATATAACACATATAGAGACATATAAGCTCAAACATTGCATAAAGCATAAAATATTTATAATACTAAAAATATCTATCTATCTATATTTTTAGTATTACAAATATTTCTAATATTTTCAATACATATATTCTAATAATTTTATGCATAAGAAAATGTATATGGCTGTAGTAAATTAACCTAAATGAAACTTGAGCTGAAGTAACAAGTCTGGTCATGTTTCCTTTCAAATAAGGAAATGTGAGGACATTATGAGGTTTAAAATAAATTATGAAATAATACAAAAGCATGCCAGTCCTATTTCCTCCATTGTCTAATGTTGACTCGGTCAAGCCAGCATAATAACTATGGTATGCAAGGCACATTAAAGCTATTCCAGAATTCATATTATAGGGTTCAAAGTCTTACAAACTGATTTGTATTTTTCACATATAGTCAAACATTGCAGAGTTTTGGAACTATTTGCACTTCATGTGTCTTTACCGATCAGAAAACTAAGACAGACTGAAACGCATTGCAACTGAATCACTAAAAGTGCTTCAGGAAGTGGTTTCAAACACATTCCTGGTCAAGTTTACATCTGTTTGTTTAAGATAAAAAATTGCACTCCTCCCAAAACTGGAAGTGCAGCACATGTCTATTTTGTTTTGTGCAGTGAACTCCACTGACACACAGCAAGTATTATGTAATGCACTGATCTGTTATCCAGTGGGCTGGTTTATATGTGGGTGACCCTGAGCCACTGTAAATGTCACCCAAAGGCCTGAATCAGCACCGGACACTTCAGCACTGCCTGGCCGGCCTATTATGGTAATTTTGTAGGCCTCTCTGGCATGTGAGACTGGCAGTTGTTCTTGGCACTAACTGGGCATGGGGTTTGTATGGTCTACATGCGTGTTATGTACTATAAGATGCTGATGAATTGATTATGGCAGAGATTCAAGAGCAAGTGAAGCAAACACAGGTCCAGCAGCTTTCGCTCTCTGTAGCTACATGTCTTATTTCTACTGACGTGAAGTGTCTATATGGAAAGCATTAGCTGAGAATCATAGCAGGTTTAATGGCTTGTGTTCATGATTGTATTATTTACAGTTCAGCCTTATAAACGTTTCTGTCCCGATGACTTGCTGCTTGTGTAATTAATGGCTTATCCATCTCTTATTATTTGATAGATTGGAAAATTCGAGAGATATTTAGAAACAAAGCATTTATTTTGTGTTTAAATGTTAGTCCACATGCACAGTATCTGCATAACTTTATCTGCTTTTCAAGAATTTAGCAAGCTGGAGCATATAACTAAATTACAACAGACTGCTTTTGATGAGACCATCTGACTATACAAAGATGAAACTTTATGATACTTTGAGTTTACCATTCAAGACTCAAAATTACTCAGATATTAATATAGAGACATAAGCTGAAACACATCACATCACAAAGCATAAAAATATTTATATAATTATATTTATAAAATTATACATATTTATATACATATATATATATATTTATTTATTTTTACCTGCTGGCTGCCAATGCAACAGTTCTCATTTAAATTTAGTTTAGCTTGCTGTGCTAAAGTAACCATTTTAATTTAAAATAATCATTTTAATTTAGTTCAACTTGAATGATACTAAAATAGGTACACATATTATTATACATTAAATATTTATAATATTTTTATGTTTAAGAAAATGTATGTGACTGTAGTAAATGGAAGCTGAAGCCACAAGTGTCCATTTCAAATATGAAGATGTTACTTTACTATGTGTTTTATGAAACATTTTCTAAGATCATGTCATGTTTTTCTTTT
>NW_015536624.1:3661027-3677518 GCF_001515605.1 Sinocyclocheilus anshuiensis | reverse complement strand
ATATATATTTTATATATAAAATATATTTGACTCCCTGTAAACTCCCATTTGCTCCTTTCACAAACCAACATAATAATTATGCAATTTTGGCAGAAACAATGTTGCCATGAATACTTAAAAATTGGTTCTAGAGGTGCAATAAGGTGTCACTGTGTGCATCAGCCAGCAAAATGAATCAAAAGTTTGAAAGGTTTGGAAGGACTTTGATTATGTAATGCTTTGGTAATGTAACACTTTTTTTTTTGGTTATACTAGACAGCGTAACTCTACAGAGTTTCATGTCAAGAGTCCTAGACGAGAAGGCACAAATGCAACCTGAGGTTCACCGAGCTGTTTGTAATATTTTCTATTAAAAGCTGGTGTAAATATGAGCTGGATCGCTCAGCAGACAGCTGCTCACAGCTTCCCATCAGCAGCCACAAATTAAACCTTCGTCTTCTGTATGCAATGCATTTTAACACAGATTTCAGTGATGCCATTAAACTTTGTGCATTCCTGTAATATTTTCAAATAGTCACTTTGAACTATTAATGTATTATCGATGTAGTGCAACCCAGTTGCTGCATGGTTTTCACCACCAAAAAAAAAAAACGACTAAAAACAAACAAAAATTGACGGAAAAACAATTTTCACTCAGAAATTGCTAGTAAACAATTACACAGATTCACAATTACAAAGAACTGGCAAGTAACACATTGAATTAAACATGAAATGTTTAAATAGAGAGACTGAAATGGTATTTTTTTGTAAAATGTACTTCAATCATATTTGAAAAATGCACTGCATTTGTGAACTAAAAGAAAATGATCAAACTAATAAATATCTTTATATTTATTTTTTAATATATAAAAGTTTTATTAATTACATGTTATAATTATACAAATTATATAATTGTATATATAACATTTTTAAGCTGTACTGCCACAAATTTGGGTTGCAAAAAAAGGTTGCAAAAATGGCAATAGTCACATATAAAAAATCTAAATAACATAGTAAAATATAATATTTTACTTAATGTGCTTTCAAGCCCTATTTTGTACCCTGTTCAGGAATAGATTATTTTTAGGAATATGGGATCCCAGCAAGTGTCTCCAGACTAGATTAAATGTCACATATGACCTCATAAATCAGCCATCAAAATGTAGAACTAGCTGCATGTGTTTTAATGGGACTCAGGGTCATGTGACACATCTGTGGACACCTTGTGCTCAGTTTCTGGTGACATTGATATGAGGGAAACCTCGATCCCATCCTATCATGTAGTTTCATGACCCTCCTGTCCACCAAACCAGTCATGATGAGACACTAAAAAAAGATGTTCCTCTATGGCTACAGCTGCTGTCCGCCACAAAACCAGAGCCACGACCACTTCACATTCCCAAACCCGACCGGAAAACCGCATTTCTGCTGTTGCCATAGTAACGGAGCTGCTGTAGCTTTAAGAGAGGAGAGCGGCTCTGTTTGACCTAAATGAGGCCGTGTTTACAATGGACAACATGTGACTAATTCCATCAAGAGTGTTTATTCTTGAGCATGAGATCAGTACTGCATTGAGCAGCTCATGAGAAAACACACAGAGGCTGCAAAATGATGAAACAACACGCATGCATCTGCACGTTTGTCCGTTTGACATTGCAGCTGTCAAAACACATTCTCAAGCAGCTTCACACTGATCAGCATGTGAACAGCAAGACCTTAAAGAGCTTAACTCTCTCTCTCTCATGCACACACAAACACATATGATAAGGCATTTCCGTGCTGTATTATTGCACTTTCTCTCAGTGTACTGACCTGTCTGTCTCTCTGTCTGTCTCTCTGTGGTCCAGTGAAGGCTGAGCGTCTCCGGCTCCTGTCTGTCTGAGTGACCCGCTGCATGGCAGCTCTGCCCACCGCCGCTTTATATAGCACCGCACGGCTCCGGCTGACACAGTGCACACTGGGAAGACGGAGGGCTGCTGGGAGGGAGTGCAGGAATGTAGCAGACGGATCAGAGCTCATGATTGGTTGCTTCTCTCTTTTTCAGATTTCAGGATAAAGCTTCAGCATTCTGACCATTTTCACATGCATTATCATGTAGCCTCAGTGTCTGAAGTAATTATCAGCCATGATTTTTGTCCGAACTCTTATGGCAGGTTGAACTGGAAAAGGATAGTCCGTCGATAATATTTCACTGTTTTTACTGTATATTTGAGCAAATGTTATTCACAGTAGATATGCATATAGCCATGTGCATTTATATGAATATTCATGTAATATCTATAAATTTCAATAAGTATGTCATATTAGAAAGCCTTAAACTGAATGTTTATTGCAATGTTTGTTTTTTTAAAAGGGTCATGACGTGCAGTTTCAGATTTTTAGATTCGAGTTTGTCAAGGTTAGTTTATAAACGCAGATTTTTGCTCCAAAAAAGGGTCCAATATTTGTAAAAAAAAAAAAAAAAGATTTTCTATGCTCATTTTCACTCTTTGTGAAGAAAACTCGATTTGAAGGGCATTTCCTATTGTAGAAATGGAAATAAACTCCTACTGCTGTGACTGGTGTCAGCTTATACACAATGCTGAAGACATGAATTAGTGATCCCTAGCAGGTATTTATTGAACAGGTGGTTAAACTGAGAAAGACAGGTAAATAATGGCAATAAAAACAGTTACAGAGTTGAAGGATCATTGGTTGAGGCTGATGAGGAAGGCATTGAGGGGAACTGTGAGTAAGAGAGGGCAGTGAAGGAGCTAGTGAAGGGAAACACCACAGAGCCAGCCAGACTAGAGCCAGGAAGAGAGAATTACAGCGGAACCAATGGAAGGGCAGAACCTGGATGGAGCCAGAGACCCGACAGACAGAGGTGGGGCCATGGGAGATGAAGACCCAGGTGAAGCTGTGGAAATGAGGAGCCAGGGTGACATGACTAGTCTGGAGGACGGTGGTGGAGCTGGCGGCTCAAGGGACTGAGGCGAAGGAAGGGACCCGGACAAAGGTGGAGCCAGAGGGAAGACGGAGCCCATTGGAACCAAAGGGATGGAGGATTAAGGCATAGTCAAAGGCCTGGAGGTACGAGGGAGCCCTGCAGAGACAGTGGGATGACGGTCCATGGTGAAGACGAGAGAGCATGGAGCCAAGGTGGAGCTGATTGTTCAAAGGCCAGAGGTGGAGCTAGGGGATTATCACAGCAAGGCAGAGCTGGAGACTGGAAGGCCCAAAGTAGATCCAAACCACTCAGTGGGACCACCGATTGAGGAGCTGAAGTGACCCAGTGGAGACGGGACCATGGAACTGGCTTGAATTGGCAGGGGAGGAGAGAGAGGAAGGCTGGGCGGGAATGACATCACCAAAGGAGACTTTCAACTCTTTGATGAAGGAGACTTAGAGCTGGATGGAACCAGCAGAGATGTAGGAGATTCAGAACTGGGTGGAACCAACAGAGATGCAGGAGAGTTGTGTTGGATGGAACCCGGGGAGGAAGCGTGGCTTGGATATAAGAGGGAATTACATTGCCTGTGCTCGTGGGCTGAAACTGTGCAGCAGGGAGGAAGTGGTCAAGAGCAGGGTCCAACTCCAAACAAACATATAAGCAAGGCTGAAGACAGAAATTAGTGAACCAAAGCAGGTATTTATTGAACAGGTGATTAAATGGAGAAATGCAGGTCGTTCCAAACCATGACTACCTTTCTGGGCATTGAACGTGGTAGTTCTGTTGCTGTCTATGCAGGGTCAGAAAGCTGTCGGATTTCATCAAAAATATCTTAATTTGTGTTCCAAAGATGAACAAAAGTATTACGGGTTTGGAACGACATGAGGGTAAGACAGAATTTTCATTTTTGAGTGAACTATCCCTTAAATGTAAGTGATTGCTGGAGATAAAATACGAGAAGATAATTACAACAAAGGAATCCTCACAGGTAGGAGTCTGTAGTCCTAGTTGATATCAGAACATGAATGGTTAGTGGTGTGTGCTTTTAGGCAGGGTTTGACAGGAGTGTTGATGGAGAACATGTGTGGGTGATGGCCGAGTAAGTGCAGTGTAGTTTCTAACTAGGGAAGACAGAGGGCATATGTGACAACTGTCTAATTTTATCATATCATAGCAATTCCCTCCTTTACAGTTGTTTACACACATGTTGTGCGTTTTGATACTCTTAGATGGCAAGCACTGTGATAGAGCCATATATGTTTAAAGCTGAGGCAGGCAAAATCGAAATGCAACCACAACAGTTTCAACAGTCTTTTTCAGTGTGGAATCTGCTTTTGCTTGCTTAATTTCTTAATTGTTGCTATTAAATTTTAAAGGGGACCTATTATGCTTTTTCACTTTTTCAACTTTAGTTAGTCTGTAATGTTGCTGTTTGAGCATAAAAAGATCTGCAAAGTTACAAAGTTCAAAGTGCACTTCAAAAGGAGATATTTTATTTAACAGAAATCACTTTTCAAAAACTACAACGAACGACTCGTTTGGACTACAATGCATATTTTCCGGGATTGGTGATATCACAAATATCGACGAATGGGACGAGACCTGGTTGAGCTGCACTAGAGAAGGCAATGAGTGTTATCACTATGTCGGAGACACGCTAGCTTTCCCAAGGCAGATGAACTTAAAGTGGTTACAATCGTGCTCAAATTGATTTGATTTTGACGCAATATTTACACTGAAGCTGGCAGGCAGCTATGGTAAGGGGCATGACATTTCCCGACCAGGTGCCGAGTGGTGCCAATCACAGCACACACTGGCCCAACTAACCAATCACAGCACATTTCGTATTTCAGAAGGCAGGCCTTCACTTGATTCAGGAGCTATTCAAGCCGTTCATGCCAGACCGGGGAGATAGGTGCTGTAATAATGTAAAATACGTGAAAAATAATGTGTTTTTCGAACAACCTAGTATGAGAACCTGTTCTAGTACACCTCCAAAACAAAATCAAGGCTTTGCAAAAGACCATAATAGGACCCCTTTAAAAGTACTTGTTGTTTTACAAAAGATGTGTCCGCATTTGATTTTAGCAACTTCTCCTTGAATACATACGATGATGCATGTTAAGGGGTTATGTCGTGGGGAAATTGTAAGTACACCATTCTCCCAATTTCAAATCCTGGTATTTCAGAAGGATAAAAAAAGAATAATTCATATTTATGTAGCCCCCTTATCACTTTACCGCTGGACTGATAAGGGCCTGAGTTCGAAATTCTAATTGATCCTTTGTCTAGCTGTCTTCTGATGGAAATTATTACTAACCGATTTCTTGTTAACTTAGGATCACTACACATACTCGCTATACACTGAGTTCGAAATTCTAATTGATCCTTTGTCTAGCTGTCTTCTGATGGAAATTATTACTAACCGATTTCTTGTTAACTTAGGATCACTTCAAATACTCACTATACAATTCAATCAAGGAAATGAAACAACACACTACACAATTAAATGAGTGAATTCAAAGGTGTATTAATATGAATTCAAGTTGGCAAATTAAAAAAAATATATGTATGGATGCTGTAGAGGTATGGTTTTCACAATAAATGAATTCAAAACAATAAAAGGAGATAAATACAAACAAAAGATACTCCAATAAATGGATTCATGCAACCTGTTGCCTGTCTTTTATGCTTTTAAATAAACTAATCTCTTCATCTTCGACAGTTCACTTTCAACTCATATTCTCTCATTTATCCTCTTAGTCTTACACTTAAAATTCTCTCACAAACTGGGATTTACCTTTTCACGTAAAGTGAATGATTTTCTATAGTGTTAGCTTACAACACTTCAACCTAATATTAACAATTGTGTTCCTCTGGACACAAAACTTTAACAAACCTAACTTTAACAGTATTAATTAGCTCAGATTAGAAAATCACAGTGAAATACTATATTAAGACCGGTCAGATTAACAAATATGTGGATCCACACTCCTCTCACTCACACATACACAAATCCCCTTAAAACCCACCCCGTTGCAGGCCTGATTCGAGGCTAGCGATCGTTGTGGCCAGTAAACAAACAAGGGCCCCTTCGCTCAGTCGAGCAAACAAAATAAAGTCTGTTACCTCAATGATCCGATGTGATCAAATTGTTTGTGTAGGTGCACGTTGATTCAGCTCTTCAGTTGAAACGCGACGTCCTGCGATGCCAGAGGACCTGTTGAGCTCACGGCACTCACAGGGCTATCTGGTGGCGTCCTCCATCCATCTCGTATCGATATACGCCAAACAATAAACTTTCAGTTCACTGTTACTCGAATGGATTTTTAAAAAATAAAGTCCCGAGGTTGATCACACAACATACGTTGAACTCACAAAATAAACAGCGTAGACTTCTCGAATCATACAAAATCGGATCTTTATAATCTTTCTCACGTCTTTTCTTTCTAGCGGCAGGAGTAGTACTCCTAGACCAACTGGAACATAAATATCGATAGAAACAATAAAAGATTTTATGGCCTAAAATCCCGAGTTTCTCCGATCGAAATCCTGCGTCACTCTCTTCTCTCATTCCCTCTATAAAGGCACGATTAGTACCTCTATGTTGACGAAAGGCTGACTGTACTTAAGAAATTTTAGGTTTTATGGCCTAAAATCCTCGGTTATCCAGACGATATCCTGCTTCTCTCGCGTCTCTCTCTCTACTGATTTCCAATCTTCCTCGCACTTTTTCTAAGTCCCGCCCCCTCCCCTTTCTGATTGGAGGAATGAACTTAGACACTCTAATTTAACCAAGGTGATAACAGCAACACATAAACATGATGTTAAGCACATGTTCGACCAAGTGCATTACAACCAAACTCCCTGTGTAAGCGAGTCTCTTAAGAGAAGCAATACACATTACCAAATACACGTACCTGCACACACCAAAAAAAATGTCTTCTAGTAACAGGGTTAAATTCTCCCCCTTCTGATGGTCTGTATGCCCCCATGAGACCAAACACTCCCTCAAAGCAACCACTGTCATGTTACTATTTTAAAGAAACATTTAAACATTTTCCACCCGTACAATTTTCAAAAGCTTTAGAACTGATCATAATGACCAGCCCACGATGGACTAATGTAATGGATCGATCTGTGGGTTTTCCTGGTGCATCATAACTGAGACGACTGGCGGGTTCTACCCTACTTCTCAGTCTGTATGGATGACTACTCTGATTTGCTTTATCAGAATCTTTTGAAACAGGGTAGTCTCCCCCTTCTGACTCTGACTCAGCCGGGTCATCCACAACTGACCCCGAATGCTCCCCTTCTCCTTCAGGCATCACAACCAGCAAATCGTCCCCTACATCACTCTGCTCATGCACAGAAGAGACATCATCTTCTGGCTCAGCTGTATCACCACAAATCGGTTCAGGCTCTCTTCTAGGAAGATTCAATACTTTGTGCCCACCCTCAACATAGCCATAACACATCTCTCTTTCTGAGCTAGTTGGGTAAGTCTACGGGACTACTGGAATGAAAAACGGATCTCCTCACACCCCTGTCAGATCGGGTAACTGGTTTTCGAGAGGACTTTACCTTATCATATACATGGGGGAACCTGACAGACTCACCTGTTGGCAGTAAATTGTCCCTATGTAATGTTTTTTCCCGTTCTGCCCCACCCTCAGGTTTCAACCGGTACACTGGCACATTGGGAAGCTTTGCTACCACTATATGAGGCACTGACCTCCGCCGATCTTGAAGTTTATGAGTCCCAAATTCTTGACCAATACCCTGTCTCTTTCTTTCAACACCTGATGCTTCACACTACTGTCATAACGGGCTTTGTTCTTTTGGTGACTTTTGAAAGCTGCTTCAGATGCCAGCTTATACGCCACCTTTAAGTCAGCCTTCAACTTTTGTACATACTGCAATTGACTGGTGCTAGCATCGTCAGACGAGGACAACCCAAAACAATTGTCTATGGGCAAGCGAGCCTCCCTACCAAATAACAAGTAATGTTTTTTCCTGTTCTGCCCCACCCTCAGGTTTCAACCGGTACACTGGCACATTGGGAAGCTTTGCTACCACTATATGAGGCACTGACCTCCACCGATCTTGAAGTTTATGAGTCCCAAATTCTTGACCAATACCCTGTCTCTTTCTTTCAACACCTGATGCTTCACACTACTGTCATAACGGGCTTTGTTCTTTTGGTGATTTTTGAAAGCTGCTTCAGATGCCAGCTTATACGCCGCCTGTAAATCAGCCTTCAACTTTTGTACATACTGCAATTGACTGGTGCTAGCATTGTCAGATGAGGACAACCCAAAACAAATGTCTATGGGCAAACGAGCCTCCCTACCAAATAACAAAAAATACGGTGAGTATCCCGTAGCCTCATTGTGTGTACAATTATATGCGTGCACAAGTTGGCTTACATACTGACTCCACTTTTGTTTCTTCTCATCATCCAGGGTGCCCAGCATGGATAACAGGGTCTGATTAAATCGCTCCGGCTGCGGGTCACCCTGGGGATGGTAGGGGTAGTTCTGGATTTCCGAATGCCTAACATCCTGCATAGCTCCTGTATCAACCTACTCTCGAAATCCCACCCCTGATCGGAGTGGATTCGAGCCGGTAAACCATAGTGGATGAAAAATTTCTCAAATAATACTTTGGCCACAGTTATTGCTTTCTGATCCCTGGTTGGATATGCCTGGGCGTAACGAGTAAAGTGGTCTGTTACAACCAACACATTTGCAAACCCTTTGCTATCTGGTTCCAGGGAGAGAAAATCAATACAAACTAAATCGAGTGGCCCACCACTAGTAAGTTGATTCAGCGTTGCAGCTTTCCATGGGATGGTCTTGCTTGTAATGCAGCGCCCACAATTTTTCACATAAGGTTTCCACGTCAAGACCCATTTTTGGCCAGTAAAACCTATCTTTCAGGAGCTCCAGAGTCTTCTCGACTCCTAGATGACCATTATCATCATGGAGGGACCTCAAGACCAGTAGCTGGTATTCTTTAGGTAACACCAACTGAGACCGCTTCTTTTCGTTTTGTGTGTTAACTACCCTGTAAAGCACATTATCTTTGATTATTAATTTCGACCACTGCTGTTTCAGGGTTGCAATCATTGGATCAGAATCTTTCCCAACAGGCATTAACTGGCCGGTCTCTTTTGCCCTTTTAATAACACTAATAATGGAATCCTGGTCTTGAGCTTCCCTTAAATCAGCCGGGGTCAACCGTTCTAAACCACCAGCCTCTAGCCGCGACAACCCAGAGAAAGCGATTAATTTCGACCACTGCTGTTTCAGGGTTGCAATCATTGGATCAGAATCTTTCCCAACAGGCATTAACTGGCCGGTCTCTTTTGCCCTTTTAATAACACCAATAATGGAATCCTGGTCTTGAGCTTCCCTTAAATCAGCCGGGTTCAACCGTTCTAAACCACCAGTCTCTAGCCGTAACAGCCCAGAGAAAGCGGCAGGGATCCCATCTGGATGAACTCCTAATTGGTCTACAAATCGAGGCGGAGTACTGGAAAAGCTATCATCTCGGGTGAGTTGGCAAATCGCTTTGACACCTGGCTGAGGGATCTCCACCCACTTCACCTCTCCAACTGGATTATCCTCAGTTACCACTCTATGATGTGGTGAAGCCAGCTGTTCAGTCACAAACTGTGGCTTTATCCTCATTGCATGTAGTGCCTTGGTACAAGAATTTCCCTGGCAGATGCCGGCCAGCCTCTGGAAAAGGCTGGAATTGGTTGCGACAATTACAGGCACCTGCTCTGGCCCACTGGGTTCAGGACAGACCAAAGCAAGCACGGTGATGGTCTCTGTGACACCCATAAGAGCAGATGGAAATTCCATGTTCACCACAATATAACCTCTATAAGGGTAACTGGATGAACTTAAACCCCAGATGGCTAGACCATCGAGAGGCTGTAGCGGCACCTGTGGTAGATAGGTCAAGTACCACTTCTCAAAAACAATGGTCACTTGAGACCCACTATCCAACAGGGCGACACATGGGTGGCCATTAACCTTTACGTCAAACGTGGATGAGGGCCCTACCAAGCCTTTGGGTAAACGACTAGGTTCTGAGGATTCCACGTGGCTTTTTTTAGAGAAACATTCACTCTTCTCTATGTCTGGATTTTTGGGGTTCTATTCTGGGTTTGAATCTTTAGGTTTACGGATCAACTGAAGTAATTTCTGAATCACAAGAGCGGAATTTTCAGTGGCTCTACATTTTGGGGCAATGTGCCCATCCTCCCCGCAGTGATAGCAGAAAAATCCTTCTCTACTTTTATTTGGGGATCTACCTGAGGCAACGGGGGTCCAGTTCGCTCGCGGAGGTTCTTGCCCACTAGCAACATGGGACCCTACACTCAACACAGACAACTGCTTTTGTAGTTGTTGCACCTGGGCTTTCAGTGCTTGCACCTTTGAAGTTAAAGGCGTTAAAGGTTTTTTTTCTTTCTCAACTACTCCTTCAGGGAGTCGAGACTGCTTGTGGTCCCCTAACTGAAGTTGCAACTCCTTTACCTCAACCTTTGAGCCATCCCGGCTAGCTAGAGGGCCTCTTGTATGGTCTTTCGATTGTGTCTCCCTTACATTAGTGGGGAGTTTACGTCTAGCTGCCTCAGTTTCCTCCTCCTCCCTTATTTCATTGAGGAGTTTCAAAAAGGTAGGAGGACTTTCTCTTCTCTCACGCAGCCGCAACTTTAACATCATCATGTCTGACTCCACCGCACCCCTTAGCAGTTGCTCGATCCGAGCTCTATCAACTCGCTGTGGCATCAGCCCTCCTCGTTTCACTACTAAGGTAAGTGACCACTCGAGTCTACGCAGGAAATCAGAAAGGGCCTCCCCCGGCTCTTGCCAGAGCAGTCGAAAAGCAAAATATAAGTCTTCCCCAGACTCTGAAGTACTAAAAGCATTCTCCAAAACCTCAAGATACTCTAGTGCATTGGCTTCAGGGTTGTTGCCCCTCGCTGCCTTTACAATTTCTAAAGCTGGCCCCTTAAGGCTTTCGACTATTCGCTTACGTTTCTCCTTAGCTGAACAATCAAACTCTGTGACCATTAGCCTTGCTTGTTCCAGCCAGTTCTCACTACTTTCTTCGCCGACAGGCATACAAACTACTCCAGAAAAAATTCTCAAACGCCTATAAGCCTGGCCATCACTCACAGGCTTGGAGGTTTTCTCTAGCAGTTCCCCTACCACCCGAATGATGGCTTCAGGAGAAGTCATGCCTGATACCAAAGGATTAACTAAACCTTGTAGGTCACTCATGGTTTTGCCTTCCTGAGACAGAAACCGATTAAGTTTCTCTTGAAACACATCACCAACGGGTTCGTCACCTGCTGCTACAAGGATCTTCCAGGCATCCCCAGATGACGGGCTCAACTTCTACGGGAACCTGTGTAGCACAGATTTTTTTCTCTACACTCACACAGAACCTGGAGTGTTTCTGGTGTCAAGCCTTCTTTTGTAGCGCAAGCCCGCTCTCTTCCAAAAATCTGGCTTGGACTGTGTCTTCTATGAAGGCAACATCAGTGTCAGATGGCACCCCAAGAAGAATAATTGCATGTTGGGGGTCAATTTGTTCAGTCTCACACCAACTGCGAAGCTCATGTGTCATTTGTTTCTCTTTTGAGGACATTTTAGATTTTTTTTTTCTTTTACCGTCCCAAAACTTTCTTCTTTTTCTGCAGCTGATCAGAAGACAGAGGATCCCAGCGGTGCCTCCGTTTTATGTAGCCCTCTTATAACTTTACCGCTGGACTGATAAGGGCCTGAGTTCGAAATTCTAATTGATCCTTTGTCTAGCTGTCTTCTGATGGAAATTATTACTAACCGATTTCTTGTTAACTTAGGATCACTTCAAATACTCACTATACAATTCAATCAAGGAAATGAAACAACACACTACACAATGAAATGAGTGAATTCAAAGGTGTATTAATATGAATTCAAGTAGGCAAATTAAAAAAAAAATAAATGTATGGATGCTGTAGAGGTATGGTTTTCACAATAAATGAATTCAAAACAATAAAAGGAGAGAACAAATGTATGGATGCTGTAGAGGTATGGTTTTCACAATAAATGAATCCAAAACAATAAAAGGAGAGAAATACAAACAAAAGATACTCCAATAAATGGATTAATGCAAACTGTTGCCTGTCTTTTATGCTTTTAAATAAACTAATCTCTTCCTCTTCGACAGTTGGCTTTCAACTCATATGCTCTAATTTATCCTCTTCTCAGTCTTACACTTAAAATTCTCTCACAAACTGGGATTTACCTTTTCATGTAAAGTGAATGATTTTCTATAGCGTTAACTTACAACACTTCAACCTAATATTAACAATTGTGTTCCTCTGGACACAAAACTTTAACAAACCTAACTTTAACAGTATTAATCAGCTCAGATTAGGAAATCACAGTGAAATACTTTATTAAGACCGGTCAGATTAACAAATATGTGGATCCACACGCCTCTCACTCATACACACACACAAATCCCCTTAAAACCCACCCCGTTGCAGGCCTGATTCGAGGCTAGCGATCGTTGTGGCCAGTAAACAAACAAGGGCCCCTTCGCTCAGTCGAGCAAACAAAATAAAGTCTGTTACCTCAATGATCCGATGTGATCAAATTGTTCGTGTAGGTGCACATTGATTCAGCTCTTCGGTTGAAACGTGACGTCCCGCGATGCCAGAGGACCTCTTGAGCTCACGGTACTCACAGGGCTATCTGGTGATGCGCCGAATTGGTCATCCAATGTTGCCAGAGGACCTGTTGAGCTCACGGCACTCACAGGGCTATCTGGTGGCGTCCTCCATCCATCTCGTGTCGATATACGCCAAACAATAAACTTTCAGTTCACTGTTACTCGAATGGATTTTCAAAAAATAAAGTCCTGAGTCCGAGGCTGATCACACAACATACGTTGAACTCGCATAAAATAAACAGCGTCCACTTCTCGAATCATACAAAATCGGATCTTTATAATCTTTCTCACGTCTTTTCTTTCTAGCGGCAGGAGTAGTACTCCTAGACCAACTGGAACATAAATATCGATAGAAACAATAAAAGATTTTATGGCATAAAATCCCGAGTTTTTCCGATCGAAATCATGCGTCACTCTCTTCTCTCATTCCCTCTATAAAGGCACGAGTAGTACCTCTATGTTGACGAAAGGCTGACTGTACTTAAGAAATTTTAAGTTTTATGGCCTAAAACACTGTTTCTTGCATTTACTTCAAGATCGTCACTTGAAACGTTTAGGATTTTATGGCCTAAAATCCTTGGTTATCCAGACGATAGCCTGCTTCTTCTTCTTCTTTTCATTTTATTGGCGGTTGGCAAACCAACTTAAAGGTGCCTTTACCGCCACCTACTGGACTGGAGTGTGGGCAGTACTTTGAGAGAAAGGACAAGGAGAGAGAAAAATATAAAAAAAAATAAAAAAAATTAACATATTTTTTTTCTTTTTTCTTCTATATATTTCTATTAAATTCTTTCACTTATCCCAGTATTTTTCAAATAATTCATTAGGAGACTATGTATTTCCCTAGACATTGTTTTTCCTAGCAGATTTCCCACTGTCATGTTTTGTTTTCCAACTTGTGTTTCTAACTCCCTTCTTTCTTCTTCATACCTTTTACAATCTAATAAAATATGTTTTACTGTCTCTTGTGTGTTGCAGTGGTTGCAAAGACCAGTGGGGTGTTTTCCTGTTTTCTGTAATGTAAAATTTAAACCAGCATGACCTATTCTAAGACGTGTAATTATCTTTCCGTCCTTTGGATTCCTGCTCTGCCTGATACTATTTAAGCCTACTTGTTTTTGTATGTTATACAGATGTCGTCCAGTTCCAGTTATGTCCCAGTATTCTTGCCATATTTTGTTTGTATGTCCCTTAATAATGGTTTTGATTTCTGTTCTACATAATGGTATTTGTATGTCAGCTGTTTCATGCTTTATTGCTCCTCTTGCCAGAATATCTACAATCTCATTTCCTTCCACAAGATATCCTGCTTCTCTTGCATCTCTCTCTCTACTGATTTCCAATCTTCCTTGCACTTTTTCTAAGTCCTGCCCCCTCCCCTTCCTGATTGGAGGAATGAACTTAGACACTCTAATTTAACCAAGGTGATAACAGCAACACACAAACTTGCTGTTAAGCACATGTTCGACCAAGTGCATTACAACCAAACTCCCTGTGTAAGCGAGTCTCTTAAAGAAGCAATACACATTACCAAATACACGTACCTGCATACACACCAAAAAAAAAAAAAAAGTTTTCTAGTAACAGGGTTACATTTGGAGTTAGTTTTAAATTCTGAAACTTGTTCTGAAATCCTTTTTACTGCCTTTATTTTAGTCAAACTTTAAGTGCTGGAGTTCCCTTATTCCCTATGCCATTCACAGGGCCCTCCAATCCGAACATGTTCGCTCCTATAAGATGGCTGAATACCCTTTGAAGCTCCCTTCACCAACCACACAACATATATGTCCACTTCTGATAGTCACACTGATAGTAGACAAATTAAACAGTTTAGTGAGAGCGATGTGTGCCTCATACCTGTTGATATTTCTCTGCTGATGAAGATGAGTGGTTAATATCAATTTCATCAACATTTTATTAAAAGCAAGGGATTCATTCGCATGTTCATGAACAGAAAATAAATATAAAAGAATTATGTACATTGGGGCAGTGGCTTTTCAAAGGCTTTCAGACTCATTCACAACATATTATTACAGCACATGGAAGGCAAATCATAATACAGGGAGAAAATAGTTAACTAATGGAATACAAAAAGATTCAGTTAAACCATGACAAATAATATATATTTATTTTTTAATTTACTAATACAGCTCCATACTTAACCTCATCGTCACATAATATTATTATGAATCTAGTACATACTTCCTATATTTTATTGATCTGCAGTCAGTGAGCTGATGGTTTGGTCACTGTAGTAAGATAAAGTAATATTAGAAATGAGGGTTAGTCACAAGCATCATGCATCAGTCAGAAACATTCATCAATATGAATAGATGTTTAGCTTCTTAAAATAAAAGTAACTTCATAAATATTTAGAAATGATACATAATGCATAACACTTCCTTGAGTTAACAAAAAAATAAAACATTTTTGATGCATTTGCTTATTTTCTTTTACCACAAGATGGCAGTGAATTGACTAAATATTTTCTTTCCTTCCAATAATAATTGCTCAAATAAAACAATGAAAGAAATGCTCAAAACTTGCTAAAATTGCTCTACTTCCAAAATACTGCAGATTTACATTTCAAAATGTATTTTTAATGCTTCTACGTGAAACTGCCATCAATGAGCCATTACTCTGCTGTTCAGTCAGCCACAAATGACTAAAATATTGAACTAAAGCAACTCAGTCAATGTCTGAACTGCACGATTCAGTGATTCGGAGCCAATTATGGAAAACTCACTAATTACTTCTTCGATTCAGAAACTAAAAGCTGTTTCGGTCAATTCAGTCAAAGAACTGTGAAGCATGAAAGTGCAAACTTAAATGAGCTTTTATGCACATTCACATACTTTCCCACAATTAACAGCACTTAAAAAGTCTTTTCACAGTCTCTATTTTTGCTTGCTTGTTTTTACAGATTTCTCAACACTTTCAATAAATACATCTGTGGAGTTACAACAGCATCTTAAATTCAAAAGAAACAAAGAGGAATGTAAAGCAGCCCTAATGTCTTGAATTTTTTTACAGTACTGTCAGCAGCTAAATGATTCAAGCCAAACCAAAATGCACTTGCGATTAAGAAGGTGAAAGATACAGTGGCAACTGCGCGGCACTGGGAATACTGTCAATGGACACGGACCAAATACTGCTGACAAGCTCAGAAAACACCCGGTATCAAAGAATACAATCAGAGTCTGCAGGTCTATAGAGGCAGTATAAGGCAGTAGACGAGAAACACATGACAATGAGAAGCTTGAACAGAAAGTCTGGCATGGGAAACAACAGGGCAAATTCACTAAACACCAGCACCACATCGCATTATCTACCCTCCGTCCAACTTAACCTGGTGCTGATATGAGGCTTATTACAGAATCCAGCAGATTTAAAGGTCAGCAGCATTTGCTCGATACAATTAACACTGCTTTAATACTGCCTGGACAAAGTAGACTGTTAATGTTAATGTATGTTAATGTACTCACCCTCAGGCCATACAAGATGTAGGGGACTTTATTTCTTGAGCAGAACAGTAAAGAAGATTTTTAACTGAAACCATGATGATTCATAAAATGCAAGTCAATGACTCACTTTGAGAGTCAAAAACAGCATTAATACCTGTGGCTTCTGACGATATATTGAGGTCTTATGAAATGAAAAAAGCCAAACTGAACATTACTTACAACATTATTACATGTAATCCAGAGCCTCAATCTGATTCTTTTCTGCGAACTGGTTCTTTGAGACAGTTAATTTCAATGAACTGATTCAAATGACCAATTCACCAGTTTGTTTACATCAGGGGTTTTCAACCTTTTAGGACATGCGCCCCCCCAAGT
>NW_015536624.1:3650009-3661017 GCF_001515605.1 Sinocyclocheilus anshuiensis | reverse complement strand
TCAGTGATGTATAATGTGGATGTTTTACATGTCTAAAGCATATAAATGTGAATAAACTAGTCTTCATCAGCTCACCTTTTTACATAAAGCATAATAAACAATGCAAAACCTTTCATTTGGCCCCTTTATTCAAGTGCTCGGTTCACGCATGCGCATATCAGCGGCTCATTGGTCTTCGGTGTGTGTCGGAACTGTTTCATGAGTTCAGCGTGTGTTGGATGAACTGGAGCGCTGAATGAGTTCATTCATCATAGGATCAGATACGGCGCTATTTTGGCTCATTTCGAGTTGCGGTGACTGTCAGGCATCTGAAAAGGAGTTTTGATTGAGTAACTTGTAGATCTGTGCTGCTCGAGCTGCAAACGGTTTCAGATGGTTCAGTTTGATTTGGTGAACTGGTTCAACTAGTTCACCAAAAAGAACAGACTGTTTGTCTGAGGCTCTGGATTACAGGTAATAATGTTTAGTTTCTTGCACAGACTGATTGTTTTGGTTCATAAGACCTCAAAATATCGTCAGCCACGGTTATTCATTTGATTCATCCTGATATGCTTTTTTTTATTCTCAAAGATGGGTAGTCGCTGAATTGCATTTTATGAATCACCATGGTTTCAGCTAAAAAATCTTTACTGTTCTACTCAAGAAAAAGTCATCTACATCTTGGATGGCCTGAGAATGAGTAAAACAACAGCAAATTTTCCTTTCTGGGTGAACTATCCCTTTAATATGTAGATAATGTGAAGTCTCTTGCTTTTTTTCCTTTGTTTTACCATAAGTCACTGTTTATGAAGTGTCTGCTAAATGCATAAATTATCAAATGGAGAAGTTGGTTTTAACTGGCTGTACTTTCAGATCCAGACATTTTGGGCATTTTAAAAAGTGCCGCTTCAGGCATCTGGATGCTGTACGGTCTCTGTAAAGTACATCAGCTCTCCTGCTGTTTAAATATTTTGCTAAAAAAACAGAAGACCAAACTACTTTTTACAGTGTTTGCACATGATTTGTTACATTTATTTTGTTAATCAGGTGCTGAAACAGTGCAGGCAGTGTTTGCAAATGTGAATTCGCCCAGAGAGTTGCGTCCCAAGTATCTGTTCCTCCAGTCAGTATAATCTCTATTAAACGTCATGGATCATTGGCTGTAAAGCACAGGAGGCATAAATCTGCACCGTATACTGAGATGGCACTTGTGTTTTCATGTTTCACTTGCGTCTCTTTGTGCACATTTCTTCATCTCATGAAAGAGTCAATCTAAAATACTCCCCATCAAATGTCCTTTCTCATTCGGTCCTCGTTGCGTGTGTTATTTGGCCCCAGGTTTTCTCAGGAGTCTGTGGCCCCTGGCTCTCTCTCGTCCTCATCCGGCTCCTGTTCGTCAGACAGGAGCTGCACACGCTGCTCGTCCATTCGCTTGGCCTGAACTCTCTGGATTAGGCTGAAGAAATCCTCATCTGGGACGGTTGGCGCCCGTGGACCCCCTTCAGGAGGAGAGCAGCGCTGGTCATCTATCCTGGACGACTAAACAAATGCAAAGAGAAACAGTTCACTAGGCTGTGGAAGACAGCTGTTTTTATTTGACACAAACACACATGCGTTACTTCTCCAGCAGTGCTGGGAATAACTAACCAGCAGCAGTGATGCCACTAACTTAACTTGATTCACAACTTAACACGTTCTCCAGAAGGTTTGTGCTGGCAAGCTGTTTTGAACCACTGAAACAAACTCTAAATGAACTTTGTTTTGGCTAGATTAAGTCAAAATGACTTAATTCATTCCCATTCGTTCTTTGATTTTACTTGAAGTACATGAAGTTATTTATGTACTATTACAGGCCTATTAGTGTTATTCATGTACTATTATAATATTTTTAAAAATATTTGGAATTAGCTTTTATTTTTCTACTTTCAGTTTTCATTTTAATTTCAATTTGACTCATTTTGTTATGTCCTTTTGTTTTCATAATTGAGCATTACTTATATTGTATTATAGTTTTTATGTCATATTTTGAATTAGATTTATTTTCTGATTTTATTTTCATTTTAGTTTTTGCCATTTTCCTTTTCTTTTTTTTTTCAAAGAAATGCTCCCTTGGCAAGTGAAATTAAATAAGTTGAAGTTGAAGTTGAAGTACCAAATTAATTTTAAATTGAAATCTAAAATGGAAATACAAATAAAGCAAAATAGAAACATTTAAAAATGACAAAAGCACAAAACAAAATTACAAAAACTTAAATTAAAATTAGAATTGTTGCCTAGGCAACTGACTGAAATAAATGTGTTGAAGTTGAAGTGCTAAAATTACTAAAACTGAAATAAAAATAAAGATAAATAGAAATGTTTGGGGGGAAATAATAAAGATGACAAAAGCACATGAGATTACAAAAATTAAAATTAAAACTGAAAATAAAAAATAAGCTATTCAAAATATGCTATAATAGTCTATAAATAATTCTAAAATATGAAAAATGACAAAAGACCATAATAAATTTTTTTTAAACGTAAACTCAAATTAGAAATGTAACTGAAATAAAATTTGTTTGAGTTGTAGTTTTGTTTTGCATTTTTGTCATTTTTTCTTTCAAACTGTGTAATTTTTAATAGTTCTATTTTGCTTTGTTTCAGTTTTAGTAATTGTAGTTCTTCAACTTAAGTTATTTTATTTCAGTTAGTTCAGTCAATTCAGCCAGAGCCGATCCTCCCTATACGCAAAATACGCAAGCTGCGTAGGGCCCCCGAAACACCAGGGGGCCCCTTGCTCTCAAGGATGATTTCATTTTAGTTTCGTTTTTGAATTTAGCCAGCGGTTATGAAAACATGAATGATCATTTATTTTAATGCGGTGCGCTGTCGCCCTTTCTACGTAAAAAATCACTCAAATCATGTAATGTGAACGTTGTAAAGTCTTGCTCGAGACTAAAAAAACGAGTTGAAAGCGTACCGAGCTGCGGAAGAGACACTGTTTCTCAAGCGCTTTCCGCTAGCGCGATTCGAGACGGTGTGAAACACGGACAAATGCGTTTCATTCATTTGTTCATAACCACTCATACCCAACTCCACTTCCCCCTCGCCAACACAGTTATGCGTAGGGCCCCCAGAAGTCTAGGATCGGAACTGAATTCAGCTAACTTCAAATTTTCATTTCAAATATTTTATGTATCACCCTGTAGCCCAAGACTGGTCGCCCACTGAAGCTAAGCAGGGTTGAGCCTGGTCAGTACCTGGATGGGAGACCTCCTGGAAAACTATGTTGCTGCTGGAAAAGGTGCTATTGAGGCCAGCAGGGGGTGCTCACCCTGTGGTCTATGTGGGTTCTAGAGCCCCAGTATAGTGACAGGGACACGATACTGTCAACAAGCACTGTCCTTCGGATGAGACGTTAAACCGAGGTCCTGACTCTCTGTGGTAATTAAAAATCCCAGGATGTCTTTCAAAAAGAGTAGAGGTGTGACCTCGGCATCCTGGCCAAATTTAGCCCCATTGGCTTCTGACCATCATGGCCTCCTAGTCCTAACAATCCCCATTTATACTGATTGGCTTCATCACTCTGTCTCCTCTCCCCCAGTAAGCTGGTGTGTGGTGGGCGTTCTGGCACACTATGGCTGCCGTCGCATCATCCAGGTGGATGCTGCACACTGGTGGTAGATGAGGAGATGATCCATGTATGTAATATTTATATTTTATTTTAGCTTCAATTCAACATTTAAAAAAATTGTTTTAGTTCATAGCCTTGACATTGGGAACGCCGAACGCACTCATAATATAGAAGGATGTTTCTGGGTAGCTCACTGGAGTTTAGAACAGAACTAAAGTCACTGTGAGTTAAAACACCCCAGACACATTTAGTCTCAATCTAGTCTTTCACTGATTACTGAAGGCTCTACGCCTCACCTGGCATTTGATGAGCATGTTGAAGAAGTCGTCGCTGGGCTCCTGCGGGTCGCTCTCTCCACACAGGTGGCCCAGGTTATTGTGGGTGATTCTGAGTCCGGGCAGGTTACTGACGCTCACCCTCTGATCGTCCAGACGGCGGCTCTGAGAGCTGGCGATCAAATCAAAGAGCTCTTCCGTTTGGGGAGACGTCAGCAGACTGGCATCTGAGAAACAGCACAAACAACTCATGCTTTATGATTTTAATCTGTGATCATTTCACAATGATGATGAGCTTCGTCAGATCTTTGGACAAAGGTGGTCCTGACTAAACTGTTTTTCAAGCAAATTAGAAAATGCAAATGCATTTGATGGGGGAAAAAAGGTATAATTTTAGTACATAAGTTGATTTCAGGGAAAAATAAATCAAATTATGAATTTAAAATTACAAAATTACTAAAACTTTTAATTAAAATTAAAGGGGAAATTGCAAAGATAAAAATTAATTCAAAATATTTAAAAAAAACAGTGACACTTTACAATAAGGTCCCATTAGTTTATGTTAGTTAATGCATTGACAACAAACAACGAACAGTGTATTTGTTACTGCATTTATTTTTCTTTGTAAACGCTACTTAATAAAAAAAATACAGCTGTTCATTGTGAGCTCATGTTAGCTCAGGTCCATTACATACTATGAACAGATACAACTTTTGTTTTTTAAAATGTATTAATGAATGCTGAAAATAATTAATAGTTGTGTGATCTCTTCCTTTAAGGAACAGTGAGATCTCTTGAGCGTCAGAGAGACGGTGTGACTGACCGATCATGTCATTGAGTGTGTTTGGATCCGCTCCTCCGGCATTCTCTCCATTGGGCGGCTCGTCCAGCTGACAGCGCTGGTCATCCATACGGCTGCTCTGAAACTTACTCAACAGGTCAAAGAAGCAGTCCTCATCTGACGCGTCACGAGCCAGTTTCTGCAGAAAACACACATCAGAACATCAGCTCATCGCTCACCATTACACAATCAGCTGTAATCAGAGCAGTTACATTCACAGTATGACATCAGTGTGCACGTTCAAAAGATAATTATGCCACATTCATCCATCACTCTTAGCCATTAGACTCTGAATGGATAGAGCCTAAATCACATTGCACTACAGTCTAAATGTAGCATATGGGTGAAAGTTATGTTTATGATAAAGAAAAACAAAAACATCATGGAGTACAAGTGGAACAAATAATATACAGTATGTAAATCAAAAGATCTAAAAAATAAATAAATAAAAGAGCATAAAGAAAAGCTTTTAGGTTTCTTTTTTCTTGCATTGTGATATTATTTACGTTATAAGTCTAAAAAAGTTTAAAAGTCTCTTTAATGTCTCTATTTAATGCATCCAGATGTTCTACTTTTGATGTTTATTTAGTTTTTGTAATTAATCTTTTATTGCATACTATAAAATTACTGTAATACAATTTTTCTAAATTACCATAAATTTAAAGATACTATCATGCATAATAAATATACTGTAGCCACAATCTAAATACTTTACTATTATTTAAACAATATATCATATTTTTTTCACATTATAGTAATGAAAATGGGGGAATGTCACCATGCAAAAAATGTTTTTTAAAATTTATGTTCTTCATTTTTTCTTTTGTAATTAGATATTTGGTATACTGTAAAATTACAGTAATTTTCTAAATTACCATAAATTTAAAGATATGGTGATATATGATAAAAAAAGCTATAACATAAATACTATTATTTAAACAATATATAAGCTTCTTTTTTCACCTTAAAGTAATGAGAAATGGACCCAATTCTATTAATTCTATTGATAGGTTTGGGTCCTATAAATAGAGTTCATATTTTTCGTTTCATGTTTTTCATTTTCTGTTTAAGTAATTTATTTATTTATATATATATATATATATATAAATTCCTAACATGTTTTGTGACATTCACCAGATCATATTAGGGAAAATGCAGTATTATATGAGCGTATGAACCTCGGGTTCTTGGTCATGTGTTGGTGTATCTGTCCTGACTTTAGTGAATGCTCATGTGAGCGCTTATCTACATCTCAACAGCTCTGTCTGTCTGTGTGTGTGTCTGTCTGTCTGTGTGTGTGTGTGTGTGTGTGTGTGTGTGTGTGTGTGTGTCACGATGACCTTTCAGTGGTCAGATACACAAACACTAAAACACTCTCCATAGCAGGGTACAGAAACCAAGACTAAGAAACAAAAACTAAAGATCTTAAAAGATGCATAACTAAAAATCAAAATGCCTTTTAACACATCTCAGTCATCCTGATTCAAAGTCACCTTAAAGCCAGTGGCACATAAGCTGCTGTTTGATTCAGTGATCTGGAATCAGTCAATAGAGTGAAATGAGCATGCGGAGCGACCCAACCCTATCCAACAACACTTCCACAAACCAGGCACATTTGACGGCACATTCCACCATAACAACCGCTGTCCTGTATCAGCATGCATACTAATTACATTCAACCACTGTTAGACAATTACCTATCATGACAAAACTTAATCATCACATCCCAACTCATCGAGCGACACAAGACCAAATCACATTCAGGCTCAAGTGTCCTGACAGCACAATCTTACAATGCAACGCAATATAAAGCCAGCAGATCACTATCATAGTGAGACTAAATATGAATACTTATGAAGTGATTCATTAATCCACAGCCCGATCATCCAATCACAGATGCGTCTCGCTCTATTCCATCAGTGTGCATCCTATCTTTCTCTCTCTGTCCATCTTTGTGTCTGACTGTGGGAAAACAACTCATTAATTTGGCTCTGATTATGGGTCGGTTGGGGGAGGGAGGACGGATTTTAGGGTCAATAATGAACAGAGACTGTTAAACAAACTATTTAAACACACCCTCAAAGAACGCAGACTGTTAATACACACGAACACATACAAATATGTGCAAATACAAAGTCATGCACAGCAAAACCTCACATTCTTCAGCCTGTATGTCTGTCATCCGTCAGCGTCCGGTCTCTGCTACACCTTCCCTTGACTGCTCGTCTGTCTCTGTTCAGCTCTCACTGCTGCTCATGCATTTACTTCAATAATTCAGTTACACGGAGGGTGAGATACGGAGAGAGAGAGCGAGTGAATGGACCATGAAAGGTCTTTGTCCAAATAACATCATCACGGTTTCCATAGAAACCCCTGACCCTGGTGTTATGGCCTTTGGTCACACGCATAAACCCTAAAACAACCACCGACACTGTGCGTGTCGAAGGTCGAGTACTGGGGTCTTTATTTGTATTACCATGTCAACAATGAACCTACAATTAGCTAAAAATGATCCTAAAATAATGACAATCATGAGTGAAGCCTCTATGCAAAATTACTGCTTTTGTATTGTAAAGGGTTTGAGTAAGCTGCAATTAGGATCAAATAAAAGAATCAAGCAGCTAAAACAGTATCAAAATAGTAGTCTAAATCTATTTATAATCTGAAACAATATACCAACATTTTTATTTTACTACCAAAATTTTTATTTTTCTTTGCTACTATAATGTAGAAATACTTTTTGCAATCCAATAACTTGGTAAAATAATGTCACAGTGTAATATAAGATGATAGTCGTGAACAGGCGTCAGCAGCAGGAAATGATGCACACTGAGACATATTTTCATATATTCCCCATCCTCTGGGAAAGTCACATGCACACAGATGCATTAGCAGCCACGCAGCTGGTGTGTATTGATTAACAGAGGAACACAGAGAGCCACGGCTATCAAGTGAAACCTTTAGTGAAGCACTTTAAAACAGATTGAATTAAAGCCCTGCAGACAGACACATCTGCACACTTACACTCTATGACTGTCAGCAAAAAAACTATTCATCTCATTAAAACACTGCTGCACTTGGCTGCAATATAACAAAGAGTGAAAAATTTAAGGGGGTCTGAATACTTTCCGTACCCACTGTATATATATATATATACGTATATACACATACACAGCTTAGGTTTTGAAATTATATACATTCATAAATGTGTGTGTGTGTGTGTGTGTGTGTCTGATCATTATGAGTATTTAGTATATAGTATGTGACCTTGTGGAGACTTTTTTGGTCCCCATGAGGAAACAAGCTTATATAGACAGAAAAAAGACAGACAGGCAGACAGACAAGACAGACAGATAGATACTCACTGGAGGTGTGACATGAACAGTGATGTCATCAGTGTCCACAGGTGAGTCGAGCCAATGTCTCTCATCTGATGACTGACTGTCTGCGTAACTTTTGCTTCTGCTAGACTGATACAGCTGGTTCCTTGACCTCCTCGAAATACCATCAACATCCGGAGCATCTCCATTCTGCAGCACAACAGCAGCATACATCAGCATCACATACAGCATCACATCAACATCACATCGAGCATCACATCAGCCTCACATCAGCATCACAACACAGCATCAAATCAGCATCACATCAACATCACATCCAGCATCACATCAGCCTCACATCAACACATTACATCAGCATCACATCAACATCCCATCAAGCATCACATCAACGTCACATCAGCCTCACATCAGCATAACATCCAGCATCACATCAACGTCACATCAGCCTCACTGTCACATCAACAACACAGCATCACATCAGCATCACATGAGCCTCACATCAGCATCACATAAACATCACATCAGCCTCACAAGACACAGCAGCATCACATTATCACATCAGCATCACATAAACATCACATCAAAATCCCATTATTACATCAGCATCATGTAAACATCCCATCAGCATCATATCAACATCACAACAACACTGCATCACATCCAGCATCACATCAACATCCCATCAGGCATCGCATCAACATCACATTAGCATCACATCAATATCACATCAGCCTCACTGTCACATCAACATCACAACAACACAGCATCACATCAGCCTCACAACAACACACAGCCGCATCACATTATCACATCAGCATCACATAAACATCCCATCAGCATCACATCAGCCTCACATCAAAATTACATTAACATCACATCCAGCCTCACATCAACATCACATCAGCATCACAGCAGCATCACATTATCACATCAGCCTCACATCCAGCATCACAGCAGCATCACAGCAGCTTCATAGAGCATCACATGAGCATCACAGCAGCATCACAGCAGCATTAAAGCAACACGTGTCTGTGTTTCTGCACGACCGTGATTCTACCGAGAAGGACATGTTCCTGGATGAGAGTCCATCATTTGATGTTGACTTTTGGGTTAGGGTTTGTTTAACAGGCATTTTGTTCAATAGCTAAAGAAGATTTTGATTCAGGTTCATGTCCTGCATGGTAAAATCCTGGTCACTCAGATGTTGAGCATGTGACCTTTTCAGAGCTGTATTTCCACAGGTCCACACTCTCCATGCTGGCTTTCTTGATGAACTTGGGTCTGGCTCCTGTTGGAGAAAAGAAGCAAATATTGATGATAATTCATGTAATATCCATTTACAGACTGCAGACATAGTTTTGGACAGCCATACACTACAGCATTACTTTAGCACTGAAATAAGCTGTCAATCATGATTAAGAAAGCTGTCTCATACATTTGTATATATGGCGTGTTACTCCACTGACAGCTTTTTTTATATATTTTAAAATAATAATTTTAAAATCGATGTAAAAAATGAACAGACTTCCATTGTGAAAAGACCATATAGTGTGTAAACTAGCCCCACCACAGTGTTATTTATGTGTTGAGATAATATTATAGGTTTTAATAATATATTGAATTTTTATTTTTATATTTTTTGGTTTCATTTTAATTTTAGTTTACATTTTAATAGTGTTGCTGTGTGTTTTGTCATTTAAGATATATATTTTTTTATATTTAAAATACAGTATATCTATACCAGTGATGGGCAAACTTGGCCCTTCCAGGCCACTTTCCTGCAGATCTTTCATTTGATCCAACCCTGATAAAACTCACCTGCCTGTAGCTTTCTAGTAGTCTTAAAGACAATGATTAGCTGGTTCAGGTGTATTTGATTAGAGTTGGAGCTAAACTCTGAAGTAAAGTGACCTGGAAGGGCCAAGTTTTCCCACCCCTGATCTATACTAATTGCATTATTTTTATTTCAGATTCAAATTTCAGTACTTTGAATTTAACTAAACAAAAATTTAAAATGTTGAAATTGATAAATTTTTTCTATTACATGCATGTATATAATGACCCTGGTGACCCGGGTGAAGTGTTTAATGTGGTGTCTGCATATACACATACTGTATAGATATGATTAGTCTGAGACTGTGTTACCCTGCACTTTAAACTCAGATTCAGACGGAGAGAGATCCGCCTCCTTCACCCCTAGGGCCTCCATCAGCTCCTCCACATTCATCCTGGCCATCAGCTCTCCGTTCCTGTCTCCGATCTGAGGAAAGCAAACTACACAGTTACACGCACACCAAGCAGGACTGTCACTGCAGGACAGAGAATCAGTGTGGCCTCACCTCTCTGGAGATTTCCAGGTGTTTCCGGGTGTGATGCAGAGCCTGACGGTGCTTTCCCAATGACACGTAAGCGTTACTCAGACTCCAGCAGGCCCGGCCCTCCCCGACCCTACCAGACACACAGAACACGTTACTGCTCAGAGTTGTGCTGATGTGAGAGCGAGTCTGTGTGTGTGTGTGCATGTGTGTGTTCACGGCTCACACCTGTCGTTAAGCTCCTGAGCGATGAGCAGGTGTTTGAGGTGATAATCTATGGCACGTTCATACTCCTGCAGCAGAGTGTATGTGTTTCCCAGACTGTAACATGCCTGAGCTTCCATCACCTGATCCTTCAGCTGCCGAGAGAGCTGCAGAGTTTTCCTGAACAACAGAGCAAAACGACTGTGACAGAACTCACAGAGACTGCATTTATTTGATCAGAAATACAGTAAAAATTGTCAAATATTATTAGATATTAAAATATATGTAAATATATGTTAAAATGTAATTTATTCTTGTGATCAAAGCTGAATTTTCAGCATCACTACTCCAGTCTTCCGTGTCACTTGATCCTTCAAAAATCATTCTAATATGCTGATTTGCTGCTTAAGAAACATTTCTTATTATTATCAATGTTGAAA
>NW_015536624.1:3645642-3649631 GCF_001515605.1 Sinocyclocheilus anshuiensis | reverse complement strand
TCACATCAGCATCACATAAACATCACATCAAAATCCCATTATTACATCAGCATCATGTAAACATCCCATCAGCATCATATCAACATCACAACAACACTGCATCACATCCAGCATCACATCAACATCCCATCAGGCATCGCATCAACATCACATTAGCATCACATCAATATCACATCAGCCTCACTGTCACATCAACATCACAACAACACAGCATCACATCAGCCTCACAACAACACACAGCCGCATCACATTATCACATCAGCATCACATAAACATCCCATCAGCATCACATCAGCCTCACATCAAAATTACATTAACATCACATCCAGCCTCACATCAACATCACATCAGCATCACAGCAGCATCACATTATCACATCAGCCTCACATCCAGCATCACAGCAGCATCACAGCAGCTTCATAGAGCATCACATGAGCATCACAGCAGCATCACAGCAGCATTAAAGCAACACGTGTCTGTGTTTCTGCACGACCGTGATTCTACCGAGAAGGACATGTTCCTGGATGAGAGTCCATCATTTGATGTTGACTTTTGGGTTAGGGTTTGTTTAACAGGCATTTTGTTCAATAGCTAAAGAAGATTTTGATTCAGGTTCATGTCCTGCATGGTAAAATCCTGGTCACTCAGATGTTGAGCATGTGACCTTTTCAGAGCTGTATTTCCACAGGTCCACACTCTCCATGCTGGCTTTCTTGATGAACTTGGGTCTGGCTCCTGTTGGAGAAAAGAAGCAAATATTGATGATAATTCATGTAATATCCATTTACAGACTGCAGACATAGTTTTGGACAGCCATACACTACAGCATTACTTTAGCACTGAAATAAGCTGTCAATCATGATTAAGAAAGCTGTCTCATACATTTGTATATATGGCGTGTTACTCCACTGACAGCTTTTTTTATATATTTTAAAATAATAATTTTAAAATCGATGTAAAAAATGAACAGACTTCCATTGTGAAAAGACCATATAGTGTGTAAACTAGCCCCACCACAGTGTTATTTATGTGTTGAGATAATATTATAGGTTTTAATAATATATTGAATTTTTATTTTTATATTTTTTGGTTTCATTTTAATTTTAGTTTACATTTTAATAGTGTTGCTGTGTGTTTTGTCATTTAAGATATATATTTTTTTATATTTAAAATACAGTATATCTATACCAGTGATGGGCAAACTTGGCCCTTCCAGGCCACTTTCCTGCAGATCTTTCATTTGATCCAACCCTGATAAAACTCACCTGCCTGTAGCTTTCTAGTAGTCTTAAAGACAATGATTAGCTGGTTCAGGTGTATTTGATTAGAGTTGGAGCTAAACTCTGAAGTAAAGTGACCTGGAAGGGCCAAGTTTTCCCACCCCTGATCTATACTAATTGCATTATTTTTATTTCAGATTCAAATTTCAGTACTTTGAATTTAACTAAACAAAAATTTAAAATGTTGAAATTGATAAATTTTTTCTATTACATGCATGTATATAATGACCCTGGTGACCCGGGTGAAGTGTTTAATGTGGTGTCTGCATATACACATACTGTATAGATATGATTAGTCTGAGACTGTGTTACCCTGCACTTTAAACTCAGATTCAGACGGAGAGAGATCCGCCTCCTTCACCCCTAGGGCCTCCATCAGCTCCTCCACATTCATCCTGGCCATCAGCTCTCCGTTCCTGTCTCCGATCTGAGGAAAGCAAACTACACAGTTACACGCACACCAAGCAGGACTGTCACTGCAGGACAGAGAATCAGTGTGGCCTCACCTCTCTGGAGATTTCCAGGTGTTTCCGGGTGTGATGCAGAGCCTGACGGTGCTTTCCCAATGACACGTAAGCGTTACTCAGACTCCAGCAGGCCCGGCCCTCCCCGACCCTACCAGACACACAGAACACGTTACTGCTCAGAGTTGTGCTGATGTGAGAGCGAGTCTGTGTGTGTGTGTGCATGTGTGTGTTCACGGCTCACACCTGTCGTTAAGCTCCTGAGCGATGAGCAGGTGTTTGAGGTGATAATCTATGGCACGTTCATACTCCTGCAGCAGAGTGTATGTGTTTCCCAGACTGTAACATGCCTGAGCTTCCATCACCTGATCCTTCAGCTGCCGAGAGAGCTGCAGAGTTTTCCTGAACAACAGAGCAAAACGACTGTGACAGAACTCACAGAGACTGCATTTATTTGATCAGAAATACAGTAAAAATTGTCAAATATTATTAGATATTAAAATATATGTAAATATATGTTAAAATGTAATTTATTCTTGTGATCAAAGCTGAATTTTCAGCATCACTACTCCAGTCTTCCGTGTCACTTGATCCTTCAAAAATCATTCTAATATGCTGATTTGCTGCTTAAGAAACATTTCTTATTATTATCAATGTTGAAAGCAGTTGTGCTGCCAAATATTTTTGTGGAAACTGTGGTACATTTTCAACTTCAGAAAGTTCAAAAGAACAGCATTTATTCGAAATAGAAATCTTTTGTAACATTATAAATATCCTTACTGTCACGTCTGATCAATGCAATCCATCCTCGATAAATAAAAGTAATAATTTCTTAAAAGAAACACCACACCTCTCCTGAATAAGCCTTATGATTAACAGATTTTTCAAAAGTACTATTCAGTTATTTAGTGTAAAACTGTTTTCAATGAGGGGAAAAATACAGAGCATGTTAACATATAAATACATGCCAAATATGTCTCTCCCTTATTTGTGAGTTGTACCACACAGCCAGAAGCGCACAGTAAATAATCCGTAGACGTATGTAAACTACAACTGTGACGCATCCGTATACTCTTTTATTTTCATTATTTTATTCATTAATTTATTTTGCTTATGTTTGCCTTTATGTGTTTGTTTTTCTTCTTGTTCCTCACAAAACAAGAAATTTGTTTAACAAACAGCTAGTCGTACATGATGCATCCTCTAGATGGCGCTGTAGTCATTGTTACCTGTAATACTCTGTGGCTGCATTGAACTGGCCCAAGAAAATGAGAGCGTTGCCTAGGTTACTGTATGCTCTGCGCTCGGCGGCCTTGTCGCCAAATTCCTTTGCAATGGAGAGACGCTGGAAAAACAAGGAGGGACTGTGTTACTCTGAAACGCAGATCACTGCTAGAATGAGCTGCTGTCTCAGCCGCAGCAGAGACTTCACATCAGCTAGATGAGTAAATGAGCTGATGGTCAGTGGCGTTTTGCTCGTACCTCTCTGTGGAACTTGATGGCCTCTACAAAATTACCCAGCAGGTAATGAGTGTTGCCAAGGTTACCGAAGGCTCTTCCCTGTGCGGCTCGGTCTCCCAACTCCTTAACCAGAGACAGATTCATCCTGAAACAGACAGCGACTCTCTGCATTTCACTTTATTCAAGTAAAAACACATTCATTTTCCCCATAGAAAAACAGATTTTTAACAATAACACCTGCACAATGTGCACTTGTAGTGTACTTCAAGTCTTATATTTTTAAAAAACTATACTTGCAGATAATATAATATTAACTTAAATAAAAGGCAACTTCAAGAGAGACACTTACATGTTTCTAAAGACACTTAAATACACTTTTTAAGTGCACTTTGTAATAATGTTAAAACTAAAAGTTTTACTTAATGTTTTAATAATCTTTTGAAGAAGTACACTTGTTTTGACATGTTGGCTAACATACTAAAACACATGTAAAGTACTTTATTATAATTTTAAATGTAGTGTGTTATTCAGTTACATTTAAAGTTAATATATTTTTTAAAAGTACTAAATTGCAACTCAAATATGAATGTGTAATTGCAAATATTTTTAAGTACATGACATACAGGTTTAAACAGAAATGACATTAAAGTATGGCCTAAATTTAAGATTGCATATAAAATGTCTGTGCATTAACATAAATTAATAAACTTAATCTGATATATATTTGGTATATATATATATATATATATATATATATATATATATATATATATATATCATTTTT
>NW_015536624.1:3638631-3645458 GCF_001515605.1 Sinocyclocheilus anshuiensis | reverse complement strand
ATAAAAATATTATGATATATATATTGTATATATATATATATATATATATATATATATATATATATATATCAGATTTCTATAACAGTACTAATATATGGAAGCATATGAGTAACAAAATTCATTTTGAAATGTAATATGCAAAATGAAAATGCAATATGCAAAATGGCAATGTATTTCTCTATTTAAATTTACATTTTCCCATACCATATGTGCAACATTTAGTGCAAAATGAAAAAATGTGCATCAATCGGAGTGTAAAACAGTGAAATGTTGAGGCAGGTGAAAAGCGTTTGGTTAATGGGGAATATTGACCTATTGTGCGTCTTGTTGCAAAGCCCCGCCTTTTCACGGTGAAAGCCGATCCGGCGATCGACAGCACGAAGTTGAAGTATTTCCTCAGCAACCAGCACGGATCAGCTCTAGGCATGACGAAGCGATCTCGTCCTCTTTTGGAATGCCAAACAAAGTAGTTTCGCTTTCACAACACAGCGCCTTCACGACATGGCGGCGGCGGCAACAATACTACAGCGAGAATAAAAGTTACGCCTTCTTTCTTTGCGTGAAGATGTGGGAAGAGTTGCATAACGCCACCCAAATAGTGATGTAGATATGTGGGGGCGTGTTAGAACGAGCCGTTTTAGGTAGGCGTGGCTGACTCTTAACTTTTATAAAGAATATCTCTTTGGATTTGAGACTTTAGTCTTTGCAACTTTACAGATCTTCTTTATGCACCTAGAGCTTGTAACACTCCAAAGAGAAAGGAAAAATTTAAATCGCATCATATGACCCCTTTAATGAAAATGCAATTGAAACGTCTTACGTATAAGTGTCAATGCATTTAAGAAAAATAAAAGACATTTAAATCACAATTTTTGCAACATTTTGCTGCACATTTTGCTCAGAATGCATTTTGAAATTCACACTGCATTTTGCTACAATTATAATGCGGTATCACGATGAAAATGCAATTTTAAGTGTCCTACCCATAAGTCTAAATGCATTTAGGAAAAATGGCATTTAAATTATAATTTTGCTACAGTTTTTGCTTGGACATGTTAAACATATCTAATCAATTTGGGTAATACAATTTCATTTTAATTTTGCAACTTATAAAGCGTTAAAATATGTTTTTAATTTACATATTAAAACTAGTGTAGAAAATGGCAAATGTAAAATATATAATTGAATTTTCATTTTCATTTTGCACTAAATGTTGCACATATGTATGGGAAAATGTAAATTTAAATACAGAAATACATTGCCATTTTACATATTGCATTGTCATTTTGCATATTACATTTCAAAATGAATTTTGCTACCCATATGCTTCCATACTATACTAATAAACTGAATGTGTTTTAAATGCACAATAACCATCAATAAAGCCCATTTGTTTCAGTCTTATACTAACTAAATATAGCTTGTTCTACAGTAAGGCCTACTTTTTAACTGAATAAATGTAATTGTTTTCTGTTGTGTTTGCTGATTCTAAACAATATCAATAAATGCATTATGAAAATTTGATTATTTAAATAACATCAAATAAATGCAAATAGTTAATAACAAACTATGCCATGATCTGTTTCATTGATGCATGACTGACAAACATACATCACATTAAGTTAATGTTAAAACTTTGCAATCCAGATCTGATATGCAATTGAAGTATTCATCTTAAATATTTGTGAGCCGTGTTTTCCATGTTTTCCTAAACGGACACACAGAAGGAGCTACTAATGACCGTTTGAGGCTGTTTGTCCTCCGTCTGACACCTCTGGTCTCTCTGCGTCTAATTTATGTGCCGTTTAACCTTCAGGATCTGCTAAATGTCGCTGTTAATGAGCTGCGCTGCAGTCAGGCAAACAGGTCTCGGTGGGTTCTGCCTAATGATGCTCAGATGCTTCAGTGTGTGTGTGTGTGTGTGTGTGTGTGTGTGCTGGACTGACTCGTAGAAGGCCGTGGCTCGCTGCAGCGTGTCTCTGACATCAGGAGGAAGCTCTCCGGGATCCTGTGAGACGCCCCAGAGCTGCTGCTTCCCTTTGGCGTGAAACACGTTCCCCATGTTATACAGAGCCCTGGCCTCGCCGACCTGCACACAGCAGCCGATTGTACGCTGCTTATAATTTTTCAATTCTTCAATTCAACAGACCAGACTCAACAGTACAGACACTTTTGAGAAACATCACACTGGCTCTGCTCTGAAACCAAATGTGCCACCTAACTAGACAGCACTTTATAGTCAACATGAGATCAAAATACATCACATTAAAGGTGCAATGGCTTGCAAACACTGCATTATAACATCGCATGCTTAATTGTACTGAATGTACACTTGTAGTTTATTTTTAAAAATCGTACTTTCAGATATTATAATATTAATTAAATAAAATTAAGTGTATTTAAAGACAGACACTTTCGTGACTGTTTCTATAAACACACTTAAGTACACATTTAAAAGGTACACTTTGTAATCGACAAATTAAAAGCTTTACTTCAAAGTACATATTAAATCATAATATTTTAATCATTATATTGTCTTTTAAAAAAGCACTTAAAGCACTTGATAATAACTAAAGAAGCACATGTAAAGCACTTGATTATAATTTTAACTGTAATGTTATTTGATATTACATTATTATAAGTTACTATAAGTTATAAGTCACTATATTTTAAATGTACTAAATTGCAACTTCATCATTACAAATGTGTACTTACAAATATGATACAATACATGATATACAAATTTTAATAGAAATGACATTAAATAATATTTTAGTTTATCATAAATGTTTGTCAGTACATTCAGCAGTACTTTAACCATATTTCATAGACAATAGAAGTAATTATGAAATTACATATAAAGATGTACGTAAGTCTTGCTTAAGTGGATCAAAACACTCTACAATTCAGCTAATTGCATTTAATATAAATTTAAACTACAATATATTTTCATTGAATTGCAATTAACATGTATTTTAATTGTCCAAAATAAATTATATTCAGTGTGCACTTGCGTATATTCTTTTAAAGTTTATTATTTCTGCAATAAATATTCACTAATAAGTAGGTTTCACAAGAGTTGCTCCAAACTAACCTACGTTACACTGCATAACCTGTATTCCTCATGGTCAAGGCAATATGTTTACATTTGTGCATTTAGCAGATTCTTCTATCCAAGGTGACTTAGATTGCATTCAAGGTATTTTTATCAGCTCATGCATTCCCTGAGAATACAATTGCAAATCATATTTGTGGTTTGTTTGGTAATCAAATCCATCAATGTGTGCTCCAGTAACACATTCAGTCTCCATTCAGTGAGAGTACTTGCTCACACAAAAATAAATTAATAAAAAATAACCCCAGTAAAGGTGATATTGACCTTGAGTGGCAGTGTTTTCATTCATCATAATCTCAGACGCTATGTCTGTACATTAACCGTATGATGAACATTGCTTACAAAACTGCAAATCACTTTCTTCATCTAGTCATATCTAATAAGGCCATCCTGACAGAGGTTTTCTCACCTTATCTCCTTGTTCTTGAGAAATGTCCAGGTGCCTCTGACAGCACACAGCTGCTTCATCATAGCGGCCCAAAACCTTCAGAGTGTTTCCCAGATTTCCGCTGGCCTTCCCTTCCCCAATCCGGTCTCCGATCGTCCTGAATTACAATGCAACTCTGTTTATTTTCATTGAACACAAACTTGCATGAAACTGAAACTATTGATGACTATAAATGGCAGTCAAATGCACTGTTCTCACCGAGCGAGCGTAAGGTCATGCCGATGGTACTCCAGGGCTTTGCCGTACTCTTTCAGGTAGAAGTAAGCGTTGCCCAGCTGACTGTAAATGGCACTGAGGGTCTTGAGATCTTCTGTTCCCACCTGAACAGCAGCTTCAAAGAACGCTGTACCGCCTTTAAAATCTCCTGCTTTACACAGTCTTTCCCCCTCCAGCGCCAACTCCAGGCAAGATGCCTCCATCCTGCAAACACAAGGAATTCAGATCCTATAATCAATAAAAAAATGATGGGCTTTCTCAGGAAAAATGCCATAATGTTGTCAAGTTTGGTGAAAGGCTGAACATTAAATTGCACACTAACATGGCTGGACTTATTAAGACCTTAATAATCCTCAGAAAGCAAATGAACATGCATCATTTACACAAGAACAGTGTGTAATCTGAGCATTTTGAACAATGAACAAGTATCATGTTTAAGCTAACAGCTACATAGATTTTCAGATAGTCAGAGGATGAGGTCTGTATACTATAATAATGCCAGCTGGTTTCCATTATGTTTCCATTATGTCATACATGCATCAAAAATAGCAAATGACATCATATTTTGTGGGATTTTTCTTTCACATTGCGGCATAGTATCATGAATCCAGGACTACAAATTATGTCATCATCAGCCAAAAATTCTTGTCATTGTTTGGTTTAAAAATGTTTACATACAGAATTCTGTGTTGTCGCCACGTACACTAATTATATTCATGCATTTGATGCTTTTATCCAACGTAATTGCATTTTATATATATATATATACATATATATATATATATATATATATACATATATATATATATATATGAATGAATGAATGAAAGTATGCATATTGCATAAATATAAAATAATTGTAATTAATATACTTAACACATATTACTGTATACTATACACTACTACGTTTTAACCAAAATTCCAGCTGAGTAGCTCAGAAAGTCACTTTAATAATCCAGGAGAAAAGGTAAAACCACATCTACGTGAAAGAATAAAGACAAGTTGTAAGAGAAAATAGACAAAAGTGTAGGACAAAACAGGGAGTATACACTGACTAAATGAGGGAGCTAAACAGAAGCAGCTGAATTGAATAATTAACTAATGAGTAGTTGTGGAGTCACAGGAGGAAGGAGCCATGGTGGAGGCCTTGGAGGAGGAACCAGGGAGACAAGCTCTTGTGATGGAGCTGACAGAGGTGGAGCCAGCAGATGGAGAGCCAGGGTGAAACTGGAGGCCTGGAGAGCCAAGGCAGAGATGAGAGCTCATGCATCTGAGGCAGAGGTGGGGACCCAGAAGACCATTGTGGAGCTGGAGCGACTGAGGCCAAAGCTGGAGCCAAAAGGAAGGAAGAGCCAGATGGAGCCAGAGGGATGGAGGGACAAGGCAAAGCCGGAGGAGTGGAATCCCTTGGCAGAGGCAGGTCGATGACTAACCAGGCGGAGCAGGAGGGACGAGGGAGCCCAGCAAAGCCGAAGGGTCGGAGGGCCATGGTAGAGTCCAGGGGCCTCATTTATAAAATGTTGCATATAAACCGTCCTAAATTTGTTCTAAGATAATTTCTCAAAAGTGCGTAAATGTGATTCAGAGAAAACGAACGTGCGCACAAAAACACGTGCGTGCGCCTCCCAATAAATAACTTTCTGTCTGGTCTTCTGTTTCAACCAAAACTCACAATACTGAGTAGCTCAGAAAGTCATTTTAATAATCCAGGAGGAATAACATAAGTAAATTCACATCCACATGAAAGAATACATCAATGAGACCAGACAAAGAGTAGGATGAAACAGGGACTGACTAAACGAGGGAGCTAAACAGAAACAGCTGATTGGAATAATTAACTACTCATGTTCGGCTGAGTAACTTTAATGTTACATATTCTCTCACCCTATATGAGTTTCCAGATGTTGCCCAGAAATGAGACTGAAGCACATCCAGACAAAACACAAGTGTTGTATGACTATATGGTATTCAGCTTTGCTTCAATCAGTCTTCATTCTCATTATAACTGAACACAAAACATATTTCCATCTCGCTCTAAGAGCCTCACAGCTTCACTGTCTGAAAGCAATTATATAGCCATGCTTTGACAAGCAGTTCACTGGTTTTGCTTCTTATCCATTAATGTCTGAAACAGTCATGCTTTTGGCTTGGCTGCTGTAGAGCAAGAACAAGATTTATTCAGTGCTGCGGTTAGAAAAGTATTTTGGCTGGAGCAGTAGATGGGCTCACGTCCACCTCTGCTTTGTTTCTTTCTTCTCTGGATCTTCAATTAAACTAACACTTTAAAGGAAGAAACACCACATGATTTTCATATTTTCTGAAATCATATAAGTGGTGCTTGACTTTGCAAAAATGATCACCATGACAGTGTGTCACTATGTGTTTGCTAGGGTTGGTTTGGGTGGTTTCTAAGTGTTTTTTTCTGTCTGGTATGAAAAGAGACCCTGCGTCTCAGTGACCGTCTACTCTCTAAATATAGCTCACATTCCTCCTTTAAGTGAAAATGGTGCATCTGATGACTTAGTAAAGTACCAGCACAATTCTCCACAACACACATGATTTGACAAGTCAAGCACATGTCATTGTGTAATAGTTTGGGTCAGTGACTCTAAATATGAGCATTATTGTTTATTTACTGATATAGGGCATGTTTCAATGCAGCTTCACAGTAATGAACAGGAAAATATCAGTGTTAATGTGGTAAAATTAATCAATTATTAATCAAATCCAATTCCAGCTGTAAAGCAGCTCTACAGAAGACAATAGTCGTATTATTCAGATAAAGTCAGTTCAGTTTAATAAGTGTTGATGTTGCAAAATAAGTGTCATGAGTCATTATTCAGCTTAGCTCAATTTAAAATGTATAATATAATATACTAAATAATATACTTTAATACTTTAATAAAATATAGTATCATTAATATATTTCATATACATTATGCTTGCTCTATAAATATATGATTAATATAAATTAATATGTATTTATATTTAGTATGTGATATTGTATTTATTATACGTAATACAAGAAATAATTAACATATTTGGCAT
>NW_015536624.1:3626529-3638455 GCF_001515605.1 Sinocyclocheilus anshuiensis | reverse complement strand
GGGGGGAGTGGCGAATGCTGCTTAAAGCATCATTATACAGCCACTACAATAAACATCTACAGTATATACAGTATGTATTGCCAGCTTGTATTGTAAGGATGGATTTTACCAAAATTTAATTCAAGATTCCTATCCTGTAATAAAACAATAAAATTCACTAACCTGAAGAGAAGATCTACAAGAAAGAGCAGGACACCTGACTCCTCATACCCTCTCCTTCCCCTCAGGTCGCTACACAAATTTCACAAATCTATTGTTTCAAGCTGATTAAAACCGTTATTGCACGACATAGGCCTATTCTAATAGGCTACACAGACAAAACAGTCGGAGATGCGTTTATGCATTTTTTATTTTATTTTACGCATTAGTAGTAAAATAAGACTTCGCAAGTTCTCTTATAAAATAAGCTCTATTGTTTCAAGCTGTTTTATGTGTGGTCAATATAAATACTTCAGGTGCGACTGGAAGGTCAACAGGTCAACACTCTCGCATCAACAGAACAGGCAAGAATAAAGAAAACAAACCTGTTCTTCTGATGTGGGAGATGCCCCAATAAAGATCTTTGATAAGCATTTGCTTTCATCCCCAAAATTGATGAATTCGGTGCTTGCACGTACACCGCTTTTATTATTATTGCAGCTTAGATGTTCAAATAACTGCAGTACTCCGACTTTGCCACAAGGAAAAGTGCGTACGCCTGCTCAGACCCTGACGTGGCGGTAAGTACCGTTTTTATAAATATGAACGTTGCCGTGGATTTTAGCGTACGCACACTCTAAGATCAAATCTGTGCATACGCACATTTTATAAATGAGGCCCCAGGGCTCAGAGGCTGGTGGTGGAGACAGGGGATCCTCAAACCTAGACGGAGCTGATGACTGGAAGGCCAGAGGTGGATCCACACAACAGGGTGGAACAGACTGATGATGAGCCAAGGGACTGACAGGAGCCAGCAGAGGCGAGGAACAGGTGGATACTGGAAGACCAGGTGGGAGAGGGAGGCTGGGTGGGTATTCAAGAGATGCAGGAGATTCAGGGCTTGGCTGGGCCAAAGGAGATGAGAGAAACAGGGGGTCAAACTCTCCCAGAATATTAAAAGGCTCAGTGATAGCTCACCCTCAGTAGCGGGAGTGTGTGTGGGGCTCCATTCCATTCCCTCTTATTCCACTTAAACTCCCTCAGGGATGTGCAATGTTGCCGGCTCACACACCTGGTCACACCTGGGCTTGGGCTCCAAGGGTGTTTGATAACTCTCGCATCAACAGAACAGGCAAGAATAAAGAAAACAAACCTGTTCTTCTGATGTGGGAGATGCCCCAATAAAGATCTTTGATAAGCATTTGCTTTCATCCCCAAAATGTGTGTGACCTTTTGGGTTACGAGATCCTAACAAACCAAAAGGTCTTTTATGTTTTTACAACTGATTTGAAGATTTTTTTGTTCTAGCAAAACACTACTTTGGGATTCCGTAACCAAAAAAAACCCCACACAGTGTGTGTGAGTCTCTGGAGCTCTGTACTAGAACTCTCACATGCTGCTGTGTCTCTCTGCTGTCAGGTATGCATCTCTCATTTTTAGATTCATCTTTGAACAATTGATGTTATGTATTTATCTGAATTGGAACTGAATTTGATTCTAAAGTGGCTTCTAATTGTTTAATTATGTAATTGGCATGATGCATTTTTACCTGACAAATAAAATATTGTATTTGATTAATTCTGCATGATCCTTAAATCATTATTTCTAGTAGATTAAAGAGGAGTTTGGTATTACCGCAAATCTGTGTTCAGGATAGATCATAAAAAGGCTCAATGAATGGAGCATAGGGCACATCATTTGAGACCTTCGACCTATCACTGCCTTAGTAAGTTGCAGTTTTCGTGAATATACAAAACTATGCTTTTTGTTGAAGCAAGCAGAGCGCGGCAAACGTAAAGGTAGATATTTACCCTGCATCCTCTGTTTAAGATCAGAACTGACGAGTTTGTGTCCGTGAGACCGCATCCGGCCGGTGTGAGTTCTCTGTGCGATACCGGGTCCCTATTGAACGAATAATTGAAAGTACGGGATGTTCGGAATAATCAAATATCTAAATTAATACATAATCGATATTTGTGATCAGTTCTTAATTAGGAATACAATCTAAATGTAATGATCACTTGAAATTGGAGTCAGATTAAACACGGAGCTAGACTAAAATTGAAACTAATGGCTAGTGATTTGACAGCGTTACCCGCCACAGCTGATTTTTACCCGCATTTGGCGGGTGTTAATTTCAAACCCTGTTTGTGATCAGTTCTTAATTAGGAATACAATCTAAATGTAATGATCACTTGAAATTGGAGTCAGATTAAACACGGAGCTAGACTAAAATTGAAACTAAGTCCTGATGAATTAAGTGAACTTTGCAGAAGCACAAGTAAAAGACCTACACGCATTATACCTTCGCCCACACCATTGGATTCCGTCGTTGGGCCGATTGGGTGGACCGTACAAGCTCATTATTCCTCCTGAACTAGATTATAGAAAGAAGCTTCCATAAAACATCCATGTGTACCTGCATTTAGGTTTGGTGCGTGTCTTCTCAACATAGAGCCCGAGCTCCTGGTTCAGAGGTCTCAGCGTGGCCTGTGGTCTGGGGCCGCGATGAACCAGACGACACATGGCTATCTGAGCCCCACTCAGAGGAAACGCTTCAGTCGACATCATCCACAATATACAAAACTCACAGTCCCAAAACAACGCAACAAATCAATGAGCAAGGAAAGCTACAACACATGATGATCTCAAGATGACATCCATGAGTTGCAGCATTTTGCTGTGACCAGAGTGTCATCTTTTGAATGTAATTCCAGATTAATAGCCAAATGGACAGTTCTCAGATGTTCTCAGTTGGATCCATTGAGGAAAATGCACACTGGACTCTCCAAAATCACCAATAAACTTCTCTGAAACTTCAAAAACAACTGCTAGTTGACATTTCCTTCTGAACTCCAAATATCCATTGCGATCAAAGAAACTTGACCCACATGAGTGCTGACCAGCAGGACGACTGCTCCCATGAGAGCTGGAAGCTGCCCTAATTCTCCTGAAGGACACCTAGGGCACAGGCCAGCTAATCCTGTTTCTGCTGACCCAAAGAGCTCAAACGCAGGAGATGGCCATGACAAAACCTCTACAAATGCAGTCATTGCACCATAAGTAACAACTTTCAAAATTTCTATGAAAAAAAAAAAAACACACACATACTGAATACATCTAATTAGCCTAAATTGATCTGATGTTGGTTACAGATGTCTATGAATGATTTTGACCCCATGCTTTCTTCTGTTTGGACACCCAAGAAGCCCTTTGTGTTTCACATGACAAACATGAAGCTCTACATACAAACCACCAGAATGATAAATCAAATTTCTCTAGAACATTTGTGGCATGACTGTGGTTTGCAAATTGCAAGGTACAAATCAAACATATACCCAGCTACCAGGGAAAATTCTCAGAACTTTGGCTAATATTCTGGCAAGGTTCTCTTAAAATGTTTGTTCAACGTTATCTGGTCTTTAATAATATTCTCAAAACCTCAACACAAAAGCATTATTTATGCAATGTTCAGGGAATTGTTGGATGTTAGACTAAAATTTTTAAAAAGTTATGTTAAATGTCATGTTAATGTTCCCATAATGTTTGCAAAATGATTAAACTGAATTTTCCCTTTAAAGTTCAAATAATCAAGAAAAAAAAAAACATTTAAAAACATTTTTTAAAAATTGAATGTTCAGGGAATTATTTTCATAACTTTCAAAACATTCTTAGAACATTTTCATCAGCTGGATATACAACAGTTAGTTTTGGTCCTTGAATCAAATGAATTGGAGCAGTATTTCAAAAGTGCTAATATACAGTCCAACAGAACTGTTTGCATCATTACGCTTGTCTGCATTTGTTCCAGACAGACTGTCTGTCTATGCGTTAATGGTGGGTATTTTACACTGACTCTTTCTGCAGGTTACTTTCGGAGTCATTCACACAAGCGATATATTCAAAAACACTGATTCGTTAATGAAGAAACAAGCTGCATGAATTAGTCATTGAATTATTCACCAAATTAATTCAAAAACACTGATTCATTTAGGAATTAAACAAGCTGCATTGAGTCACTGAATCATTCAAACAATCAATTTGTTCAAAAACACTCATTCATTAAATTACAAAACAAGTCACATTAATGAGTCATTGAATCACTCAACCAGTTTATTCAAAAACACTGATTCGTTAAGGAATGAAACTAGCAGCATAAATGGGTCATTGAATCATTCACTCAACCATTCACTCGAAAACACTTGATTCATTAAGGAACAAAACAAGCTGCATGAATGTTAGTGAATTATTCAATTGTTAAAAACACTAAATGTAAGTACCTCAAAATGAACTTATTGTTTACTGAACTGTTGTATAATAGTAATTTCACATAAGCGAGTGCTGTCTGTGATTACCTGCAGCCTTGTGCGGCGCTCCTGCTCATGTCGTGTGAAATATATTGCTTTATTGGCACCTGCTGACTTTACATTGAAGTCTTTAGATCGGAAATGTGGCACACATTGAGAGGCTTAGCAGGTCATGCAGTTCAGGAAGCGCATGTCACTGAGCATGTGACGTGCGCTCACAGAAAGGCCATCATTACCCTGACATGCACACTTTTGATCTCAGCAGCGTAAGTGTGTGTGAGACATTCATCTAGTGTCGCTCCACAGCGTGTCACAACCTCGCTCTCTCAATTAAGTTAAAGGCCGAGATCCTGCATTAATATTTAATGCTCCACATTTTCAATATGTACAACATCAAACGAGGGCCTTCATCATAAAAGTGGAGAACACCAGATTTTATGTACTGTTGAATGCTGGTTTTTGGAATGTAAATCATTTCTGAATTCTAAAGGTGTGGGATAAATTTGCTTTGGTTGCTTTTCTTTGATTAATCAGACAGGTCTACACAGCTGCTCTTTCTAATGGTCTGGTGGATTATTCACTGGTTAATCCTGAATTACAGCTAATAAGATTTTGAACAACTAGGATTATGTATTTGGGTATTTAGTAATTAGCTGAGTGCTCTGACATTATCACATTGAATGTAATAAGGTAATACACTCACTGACACAGTAAGTCAATGTAGTATGTTTACTGTGCAAATTGTCAGTATGCATTGAATAGCAGGACTGAATTTGCCAAAACGTGCAGTACATAAGAGAGACAGGGCAAGGAAGAACCCATCATCAAGGAGCATTTGTTGAGCACAATGTAATGAGGTAATATATACAGAGTGTAGTGCAGTCAGCAGCACCCTATTCAGTTGGTAAAGAGTTAAAAAGAGTAAGGTCAAAGCCAAGCATACAAACTCTAGTGTACTGGCCAAATAAAACCATTCTCCAAAGCCACGTCGGGTGGCTCAGAAACAAAATGGACAAGAGAAACAAACAAAAAAAGCTTGCTTCTGATTTAGTGCTGAAATTTGGAAGCATTTTAAACTTCTAAAATTCATAGATTATGTCTGGCCAAATAGGACCACTGCATATCTAAAAAGAAAGTTTTAGTTATAGCTGCAGACAACAAAATGTTTTTATATAATTTCCAATTCCTGATTCTTAACAATAATACAATAATGACAGTTTTAATGTAAGTCAAGTTATATCAAATGAACTATAACACATAGCCTAACTCAACTTAACCCGGAACACTAATACATTTATCTCTCTAGATGGATAGAAAACAGAAATCCACAGACTCCTGAAGAGCAGTCATTCCTGCGGCTGAACCTGTCATGAACTGGACCGTTTGTTCTGACAATTATTGCATAATGAAGAGATGTGAGCTTTCTTACTGTCAGTGTGATGGACTCGAACACAGTTTGAAAACAGGAAATTTTACTTCTCAAAACACTGTGGCATGTGTGTCCTCATGACCTACTACTGATATAACAACCTGTTGACCAACTATGAAAGCATCAACAGCTGAATCATGATCAAGAGCCTTCCTCGGCACAATTAAGAAGCTAACTTTCAAACTAAGAATGCCACTGCTTCAGTTGTTTTCCTTATGCATTTCTTGTCATTAGAATTCTGGCTTTTAAAATCATTTGTTTTGCTGTAAAGTAAATTGATCATGCATAAAAGTTTTACACTGTAAAAAAATTATTTTATTCATACTTTCATAGATATTTTGCGCACAAAACCCCACCCCTACCCTAAACCTGTCCGCTTCTCAACAACATAAAACAAGTATCAGACAGATAAAATATCATTTATTGCAAAAACTCAGCAAAAAATTATAAAAGCATTACAAATTACTTTGCTTTTTAACTTTCAAACTAAGAATGCCACTGCTTCAGTTGTTTTCCTTATGCATTTCTTGTCATTAGAATTCTGGCTTTTAAAATCATTTGTTTTGCTGTAAAGTAAATTGATCATGCATAAAAGTTTTACACTGTAAAAAAATTATTTTATTCATAATTTCATAGATATTTTGCGCACAAAACCCCACCCCTACCCTAAACCTGTCAGCTTCTCAACAACATAAAACAAGTATCAGACAGATAAAATATCATTTATTGCAAAAACTATTATAAAAGCATTACAAATTACTTTGCTTTTTCAAGTTTTTTTCAAGTCTTCTAAAGTCTTTTGATATCTTTATGTGAGGAGCAGAGTGAATCTTAAGGTTATTTTCCCGCTCCGTGAACACTGTCACATCTCATTCAAAAGATACATTTGAACTGAACACAAAACACTTTCTTTTGTTTGAACACAAAGAAAAAAATTAGACCATTAAAATGACACCTCAATTATCAGGTCTGAAATCACCTGTTACCATGGCTGTACCCACCATTGAGCTCCTAGGTATGTTTTCCAAGGTGTAGCTATAATAAAATTCATTAAATAATAGCTATACTTTGTTGCTGCAACAGTATTGTACAATGGCAAGATAAGCGAGCCCCTCATCTCAGCTACGCATTGGTCTAACAGCACTCGTCAAAGTCAAACCGACTGAGATGGCAAATCAAATCAAGAAAGGCGGATGCCCTCTACAGGAAGGGACAGAGTCGAATTTCCTTACTGAGAAGACAGGGTTCCTTTAATATCTGTCAGATTATTGCAGATGTTCTACCAGACGGTCATCCTCTTCTATGCTGTGGTATGCTGGGGAAGCAACATTAAGAAGAGGGATGCCACGCGGTTGGATAAGCTGGTGAAGAAGGCTGGTTCTGTGGTGGGTGTAGAAATAGACTGTTGTAGTCCCTACCAGCCGTTTTTGTAGGCATTAAACTGACAGAATTTTAAAAGACGATATTTCCGTTTGCATTGAACTGTCAGCTTCATAACTTTGCAGATATTGTTTATGCTCAAACAGCAACATTACACATTAACTAACGTTAAAAAAGTGAAATCGCAAGCAACCACCCCTTTAACATCTGTGGCAGAGAAGAGGACTCTTAGCAAGCTTTTGTCCATATTGGACAACGTCCATCACCCGCTGCACAGTATCATCTCCAGGCAGAAGAGCACCTTTTAGCGACAGGATGCTGTCTTCATCCTGTTCCACAGACAGACTGAGGATGTCATTTGTCCCACAGGCGATACGAATCTTTAACTCCTCCCTGTGAGCAGGACTTAAACTGGACTGTTTCTGTTGGTCCGCTCTACTATTTGTATCGAATCTTTTTTTGTAGTTTACAGACACTTAACAGTTCATTAGCAGTTGTCTTACCAGTTTAATTTAATCTATCTATCATCTATAAATAATTTACTATATGATCCCAAACCCCCTACAAGCTCAGTTTTTGGACCTCAGTATTTCTAAAACCCTGCATACGGCCATGCCTGTAACTGAATCTCTTGGAGAGATGAACTGAAAAATGTATGAAAACAGATGAAAATTTTAGCTAAAATTATAATGAGACACATTGGTCGATATAGCAATGCCAAGGGGAACTTTTAGCGTCTTAATAGTGACACAAAAAGTGCTTGACCTCACTTCAGTTTTTGACACCTGCTGACTGAGAACAGGTCAGATATAACTACAAGAATACTGAACTTAAGTGTAATTAATAGATCTAATATGTAATGCAAAAGCAATAGTTGTTTTTCATCAGATATCGTCTAAATAGCATGTCTCTTATTCATCACTATTACAGTTCAATGGGTTTTATAAATATAAAAAAGTATTCTACATAAACTAAATTTATTTATTTTTTAATTCGATATCGTCTAAATAGCATGTCTCTTATTCATCACTATTACAGTTTAATGGGTTTTATAAATATAAAAAAGTATTCTACATAAACTAAATTTATTTATTTTTTAATTAAAATATAATCTGAGACAATTTATGAATAAGCACAAGAATATTGACTATAAAACAATGTGAAGTGATGATATTTTCCAGTCAAACCGTTAGTAGCCATTTTGATATGTCAAGGCCTATCAATATTTGAATGTGCGATTTATTACAGGGCACTAAATGTTACACAGTTATCTCGTGAGACAAGCAGGCAAATTCCAAACTTAATCAATATAATATAACAAGTTAAGTAATAACTAATTTTACAATGTACATTGTAATTATTGGTCAATAAAAAGAAACAAATTTGTTAAATATGGTGTACAAGAACCTTACTTGCCATAGATATTGGTGTACCGCCAATTTTCAGATTAGTGCTCAATAAATATAGTAAATATAAAGCTCAATAAGATTGTGATAGCTTTATTTATTTAAACAAATATTACCCCAGTCCTAAATCTGTAGCCTTAAGGTACCAACAGGTAATTACCATTACTTACCAAGCTGAACCCTGAATTAATACATTATACTAACAATTTATCAACTATTGAGTGGATTCTAGTTGCATTAAACAAGCTTTGTGCCAGCAGTGATTCATTCAAAAGGTTTAAGTGTTAAAGGACAGTGCGAAATGTCTAACTCTCACATTATGAATCTGGATTATGTTTGTGTTGCTGAGACTCTTTCCTGTGATGCTTATAGACGTCTGTAATGAATGAAGCTCAGACAGCAAACTTGAGTCAATGGAGGCCGACGACTCGCTGCTCTGACATCACACACACCAAGCGGAGATTTCTATGGTCGCTATGAGGCATGACGCACACACATACACACATCACTATGAACTGACGTTCATGGTCTGCAAATCTCTCTTTGTTATTCATTGTGTGCTGTCTTCACGTCTTTAAAGGTATTAGTGTTTCTTATTCCTTATGACGCAATGCTGTTACCACAACATATCTCTCAAATGAGATGTCAATAATTACAACATCACTGTCAACCAAAACATTTTCCCCAGGCGTCAAAAAGTTTGTTGACCACTGACCATGCAGAAGCAGGCAAATGTTCTGCTTTCTGGCCTCATGCATTACAAAATTCCCCTAAACATTCATAGGAATAATGGAAGCATGCATAATTTCAGTGCACTGTCATTGAATATTATTGAAATCAGTCAAAATCAACTGTTCAAGGATGTTGTTTGGGACTTTCAGAATGCAATACGCAGCAACAGTGAGATCTGTCAGAGTGGCGTAACTGTTCGACACGTATGCAAAGACCAGGGCAGAGGTGCAAAGAGCATTGCTGAACATGCAAATGTCTCTGTAAACAGAGAGAAACTGCCTGTGTGAGTTGAATATCGCTCTCCTGCCATGTCTAATCTGTCTTATGTGGTTTTATCCCTTCACAGACCACAACGAGCCCAAACAGTGGCGTTAGCCATCTCAATCTGTGCAGTCTCTGCCAATCTGACAGCACTGTCTTCAAGAGAATCATGCCCACGTCTACAAGCTGAAGACAGGCCCTCCCTCGCGCAAATGCAAGCCGGCAGACCCTCTCCTCCCGCTGCTGGTTTTCTTCCACCTTCCCCCAACAAGAGCAGCTCTTTCTCTCGGTCTGCAGCAGATCAGACCCCCATCCCCCCCGCTGTGAGCTCCTACCTCGAGTGGGGCCGCTTGCTGGCCAGATCCGAGTCCATGCTGCCCGCCGACTGAGCCATTGGTGAGCTGTAGGAGCCGTAGAGAAACTCCAGCTGCTCACTGCTTCCCTCTTCCTCTGGGGCTCTGAGCAGACGCACTTCAGTCCTCTGTGTGTGTGTGTGTGTGTGTGTGTGTGTGTGTGTGTGTGTTGGCAGCTGCTGAGGAAGTGAGGTATTGTGTCAATAGACCATAAAAGGCAAGTCCCTCCTCTGAGTGACGCTGGTGAGCAGGAAGCAGAGTGTGTGTGAATGTGAATGTAAATGTATGTGCTCCATACACACTTACACAAACATATGCTATATCTTTTATTATGCACATTCCCCTGCACAATTGTACATTTTGTAATTTATATATTTTTACTTATCTTTATTTTATTATCTCTGTCTTATTGTTATTTTTGTCTGTGCACTGGAAGATTCTGTAACTAAGACAAATTCCTTGTGTGTATAAGCATATTTATGTGATAAATCACTTTATGATTCTCATAGATCTTGCTTCATGCATGCACCCAAAGGAGCATTTGGTCACTCTTGCTCTGTTGCTCTTTCAAAGCTCAGAAGGCTTGAAAATCCTGTCATTATTTACTCACCCTCATGTTGTTTAAAACCTGTATGCTGTTATTTTTCTGTGAAACACAAAAGGATGCATTTAGAAGAATCTTAAAAAGTAACAAATGTTACCATGGGTACTGTATTGCATGGATGTTTATGCATTCAGCAGAAGTTTTTATCCAAAGCAATTACAAAAGCAATTCACCAAAAAGCCAACAACATTCACAATATACTGCACAATGCTAGGTCTATTAGACAACTAGATTAGGAAGCAAGCTAGAGAAGAGGACAAATGCAATATAAAAAATATAATTATTCCAAGTGTTCTGAAGTCATGCAATATTTTTTGTTTGATTAACAGGTCCAAATTCCTTAAATTACAGTTTACCGATAATCATCCACACAGCTGGTGCAGGTGTCAAATGTATGGAATCTCATAGAATTGTGAGCTATAAACTTGCAGTTGCAAGAAAAAAAATGTAGTATTATGGGGCGAACGAGACGAGAGACGTGCGGATCCATTTGCAAAGCTTTATTTAAGGACGTGGTCAAAACAGGCAAGGGTCAGACAATGGTAAACAGGTATATTGAGGGCAAGACACAAGAGTAGTCCAGTGAACGGGCGTGGTCGATCTCTGGCGAACAATGTCCAAACAGGGTGATCCAAAGGGTTAATCCGAAACACAGGTGATGGTTCACGATGGTCCAGGTGAGGGGTAAACAGTATCTGAACAGGGCGAGATGAGAGGGTAATCTGAAAAACACAGGCAAGAATCAGAACATGAGAAAACAGGCAAGGCAAGACTATGACTAGACTATGGAAACTCATTTACGGCTTTAGTAGCCGCGACAGGCTGGATTGAGAGTTCCAGAATGACCCTTTCAGCCGCAACAGAACAGTCTGGAAATTCACAGACAGCGTCCTTGGCTGTGACAGACAGGGCTGAGAGTTCATAGGCAGCCTCCTCGGCTGGATCGGGACAGGACAAAAGTCTATAATTGGCCTCCATGACGGGTTTAGAACAAGACAAGAGTTCCGAGATGGCCTCCTCGGCTGGTTCAGAGCAGGAGAAAAGTTTATAAGCGGCCTCCATAGCTGTGACAGGACAGGCAGAGAGTTCACAGACGGCCTCCATAGCCATGACAGGACAGGCAGAGAGTTCACAGATGGCCTCCATAGCCGTGACAGGACAGGCAGCGAGCTGATAAGTGGAAACCACTGTCACCTCTGGAGGGTCTGCAGCATACACCGCCACCTCTGGAGAAACTGCAGCAGACGCCGCCACCTCGGGAGGTTCTGTGGTGGTGTATGCAGCCCAAACACACCAAAAAGCGATCCCCATCATGG
>NW_015536624.1:3620685-3626391 GCF_001515605.1 Sinocyclocheilus anshuiensis | reverse complement strand
CTGGATGATCAGCTGTGATGTGACGTGACTCTGGATGATCAGCTGTGATGAGACGTGACTGGATGATCAGCTGTGATGTGACGTGACTCTGGATGATCAGCTGTGATGTGACGTGACTCTGAACGATCAGTTGAGATGTGACGTGGCTCTAGACGATCAGCAGTGACATGACGAGACTCTGGAAGATCAACTGTGACTTGACTGGACTCAGGAAGAACAGCTGTATCTTAACTTGACTCAGGAAGATTGGCTGTGACTTGACTTGACTCAAGAAGATCAGCAGTGACTTGACTTGACTCAGGAAGATCAGCGGTGATGTGACTTGACTCAGGAAGATCATCTGTGACTTGATTTGACTCAGGAAGATCAGCTGTGCCTTGACTTGACTCAGGAAGATCAGACGAGACATGGCGAGGTTCTGGCAGATCATACGAGACACAGGCTCTGATGCGGCAGCCGCAATGTTAATGAGCTCTGATCCGGCAGCCGCAACATGAATGGAGTCCGAAATAACAACTGCGACATGATTAGGATCAGGAACGACGGTAGTGTCAACACAGTACTTAGTTGCCGCCGCCATTTTGTGAGTATGCTCTGTGGCCACCATTACACGAGCAGACGCGATGTCGCATTCCTCCGCGACACCCACAGTGAACGATGAACCAACAGTCAACAAAGCATAATCCATAAATTGAACGAGAAATGAACGGGGACCCTCAAGAATTAAACATAATTTGAGCGGTTGATTAATGCCCTCATAAAAGAAATCTATCAAGATACATTCAGACAAATCAGAATAATTAGCGATCTCTAAATACTCTTGAATATAGTTGTCAAGTGATTGTGTGCCCTGCTCGAGAGCTAATAACAGTCTTGCGGTGTCCATACCTGGCCAGTGTCCTGTAGAAAAGCTGCTGGATCCTTGTGTGGCCGAGTATTCTATTACGGGGGGCGAATGAGACAAGAGACGTGCGGATTTATTTGCAAAGCTTTATTTAAGGACGTCGTCAAAACAGGCGAGGGTCAGACAATGGCAAACAGGTATATTGAGGGCAAGACACAAGAGTAGTCCAGTGAACGGGCGTGGTCAATCTCCGGCAAACAATGTCCAAACAGGGTAATCCAAAGGGTTAATCCGAAACACAGGCGAGGGGTAAACAGTATCCAAACAGGGCGAGACGAGAGGGCAATCCGAAAAACACAGGCAAGAATCAGAACACGAGAAAACAGGCAAGGCTAGACTATGGAAACTAGAACTAGAAACTTTGATGGGGAACTGGCTCCGTAAAGTAGCTATCAGCTGAAACAGTGATAAATGCAAACAATACTCAGCCCCGAATAGTGGTTAAGGCCTCGTATTTAAAGTGTGTGTGATTGGTAGCAGCTGTGTGTGTGTGATCAGTGCAATGGATGATGGGAAATGTAGTCCGGGATGACATGCAACAGTTTGTGTAGTGTGAGAGTCAATGTAACGGAAGGGTGACCTCTGGTGGCAATCAGACAGCAGTCCATGGACATGATTAGTGACAGGTAGAACTCTGAGTTTGTATCACGTAAATCTCATAATTCAAAGTCAATATACCTTTTTTATTTTATTTATTTATTTATTTTATTCCATAGCAGAAACAGGCCTCCATACAAATTTCATTCACATTCAGATATAAAACTTGTGTCAATGTGTTGCACCAACATTGACATCACTGATGCCAAAATTCTCTTGATTCTTGCATTAAAATATGTGGAGAAAGAAACTGGAGGAGAGTTACAGTCCGTTAATTACAAACCACATGCATATATAGCATATGACTTTAGAACACCAGGAATATAGTAACAAACATATTGGTCAATATTATGATTTTTAAAGGTGTTTTCTTAGTTCTTTTTTTAGCTTCAGAGATGTAGTTATTGAATGGAAAAAAAAGCTCCTACAAAAGTTCTAATTTTGCATGCCACAGAAAGGTTTGGAATGACATGAGGGTAATTAGAAACAAATTTTCATTTTTGGGTGAACTATAGCTTTAAATGTGTTTTCAAACATTTTGCAATTTAGTATCTTATCTTATATGTTGTGTCAAATAAAAAAGCAGAAACTAATGAGTCGATCTGTTATAGATCTATACTTTTACTGTATGACATTAATGTGGAGATCCTTTAAACTTGGGAGAATTTGACGAAGGTTTGTATTGAGATCTTAGACTTTTGACAAAAAGAGATCTAAAAGAAATTTCAGCATCTGATATTGTCATGCAGATCTGTTGTATTTAGTGTACACACTGCCTGAGTGTTTGTCAAACCCTCATTCATAACGCTTTCCTCAAACCCTCAGCAAAAATGAGAAAAACAAAACGTACATCAAAGGTTTGGTCTGTCGACAGATGAATGAGATGGAAAGAGGACACGCAGGCTTTGATTTCAGAAGCACACATTCATCTCAGCCCTCATGTCTGACAGCATAATCATATCCACAAGCTAATGTCACCTTGAGCTCATTTGTGTTATGATAAAAAGTAAAAGAGCAGGAAATGGTGCTGTTTGTGCAGATTCTTAAACTATTTCCACCAAACCTAAATAATGTATGTGTATGTAAAACATGTATGTGTTTTTTTTTACTGTTACGATTACGAACCATAAAAAGCCAATCCATAAAAGACTACATTATTATAATTAAATCATCACATTTCTTTTTCAGTGCATGTTTTGTCCCATAGTACTGTCACTGTTTTTCAGGCTTGAATGTTTCAGGTTTGAAGGTCAGTGCAGATATGTCTAATAATGGCTTTATCTAACAAACATCATTGCACAAGCACAAGGACTATTTCTGACATTTCTAAGCATGCAGCGAAAGCCTGAGGTGTTTATTTCAATAAAGCATTTTTAAGGTGCATTCAGTAGTAGTTCAGCTAGCATTTAAATGCAATGCCACTGTGGTATTGGTACTTAAAGTATATGTACTTTAAGTACCAATACCACAATGTCATTAGACACCAATACACTTTCATGACATTATTTGAATTATACATGTTTGGACTGAGTTTTCATTGCATTTAAACTGTTTAAACAGCAGGTGCTGCTAGCCTGTGGTCTTTCAAGTTTTTCAAAGTGAATCATTTTACGAAGCAATTGGTTCAGGTGATTCAAAGTTTTGAGAAGCTTTGTTTCTGTCCATCACTAATCTATTGATGTAAATTGCACTGGTACTATTGTGTTTTACAGAGTGATAAATTCCCTTACCTGTCAAACAGAGAAGAAGCAATTTGGGCATCACTACTCAGGATTTTCTCCATACAGCTTCAGCCGTCTTGGCTGTCTGTCTTCTGTCTTCAGAGTTTTTCTGCTTATTCGTCTGAAAAGATGATTCTCCCATTGTCTGTCGCTGGTAAAGTGCGATAAGTGTATTGCGTAGTACAATTTTCACTCTTCACATCAGCAAATGACACTACTCTACTATAGTGTAGATTCTCTCTTCGGGTGCATCTTAATCAGCTCCCTAGGTCAGTAGTCAGGGCACTGATCAGGTAGTCAGCCATTTTAAGGGCTGCCTCAATCGCAAAATCCTTTCAATGCACTGGAACTTGTGCTTTTGTGGGAAAAATCCCACAAATAACCGCAAAAACTAGGGAGCACCAATGCTCACTATGCTCCCTTACCGGAAATTACATCACATTTCTGAAGCGCGAAACATAGAACACACAAGCAAAATCTATAGAAATACAACGATGGTTCAATCTTGGTACTAATGAATAGACCAATTTAGAGTAGACGTCACAGTTACGTCACTTGCATCCCGGGTTTTCTGCAACCATGATGCGCGCGCATCCTGAATGTTTACAAACCTATAATTGGTCTATAGGAGAAACTGGGAACTGCAACGTGCAATATGGCAGAGTAGTCCCACCTTCTGAATAAAACAGCCAATGGCTGATTGGTAAAGTCATTGCGTCACTGCAGCTACCATTACAAGCTCCGGTTCCCATAGAAACTTGACAGACTCGGCGCTCATAGACATGTCATATCTATGCTTGGGCTTAAAGGTACAATATATACGATTTTTTTATTAAAATATCCAAAAACCACTAGAACAGTGTTATATATTTTTGCTGACTTGTGTACTTACATTATCCCAAATGTTTCGAAGAATGTTTCCCCACTTTTCTCAAAAACTATTGGTCCAATATGTTGTGCGTTTTATAGACAGGTGACGACCGGACAGTATTAGTATTATAACAGAATTTTCAAACGTATCTAGTATGATAAAACAGTGCTGCTTTACCCCACATACGCACCACCGGAAGGAGCGGAAGTGCTAAAGTGTGGCATAATAAAAGCTCCGCTGCTTTCAAGCCATGTGTCACTCTCGTCTCTCATTAGCAATTGCTTCAGCGGCCTCGTTTCGCTTTGACGGCTTTCCTCCTCACTCTGCTTCATACTACGATGTTAATAAATCTTTAAAGGGTTAGTTCACCCAAAAATGAAAATTCTCTGTAAAATAATCCATGTGACATCAGTGGTTCTTCCGCAATTATACGAAGCTACGAGAATACTTTTTGTGCACAAAAGAAAAAAAAAACGATTTTATTCAACAATTCATTCAGCATCACCCTGTAGCGCCATTTTGTTCTGTGTCAGCTGCGCCTTCCGCCCTCTAGCGGTGAAAACGTACATATTGTACCTTTAAGACTGCATATGTGTAGTGGATGGTCTAGCTTGAAAAATAAGCTTTTTAACGCTTTTTAAAGGAACAGCATTCTTGGGGCAGTTCATTTGAGATGTTGTTGCTGAAATATGTAATTTAATTAACCTGATTTATTAATAAAGTCATGTAAATGCAGCTTATTTGCGTTGTCAGGTTACTGATGTGCATGTAATGTGTCCGATGTGCATGTAAACGGGGAAAACTGGTTATTTTACTTGATATTTGTGAGTTATCATGTGTGTATATATATATATATATATATATATATATATATATTGTGGGGGAAAAATATATATATTTATATAAATAAATGCTATGCTGATGACACTCAACTCTATCTCTCATTCCATCCTGATGATCCGACGATAGCTGCTTGCATCTCAGCTTGTCTAACAGACATTTCTTCTGAATGAAGGACCATCACCTTCAACTCAACCTTGCTAAGACAGAACTGCTTGTGGTTCCATCAAACCCATCGTTTCATCACAATTTCACCATCCAGTTAGGCACATCAACCATAACTCCTTCAAAAACAGCTAGAAACCTTGGAGTTATGATTGATGATCAGCTGGCATTTTCAGACCACATTGCTAAAACTGTCCAGTCCTGCAGATTTGCTTTGCTTTATTCAACATTAGGAAGATCAGGCCCTTTCTTTCAGAACATGCTTCACAACTTCTTGTTCAAGCTCTTGTTCTGTCCAGGCTGGACTATTGCAATGCTCTCTTGGCAGGTCTTCCAGCCACTTCTATCAAACCTTTACAATTAATCCAAAACGCGGCAGCCAGATTAATTTTTAACGAGCCGAAAATAATGCACGTCACACCTTTGTTTATCAGTTTGCACTGGCTACCAATAGGCATTGATGTTTGCCTACAAAACCACCACTGGCTCTGCACCCCTTTATCTAGATTCATTACTTCAGAGTTATGTGCCCTTTAGAGGCTTGTGTTCTGCAAGTGAACGGCGTATTATTGTGCCATCCCAAAGAAGCACAAAATCACTTTTACGGA
>NW_015536624.1:3597341-3620624 GCF_001515605.1 Sinocyclocheilus anshuiensis | reverse complement strand
CACAAAATCACTTTCTCTGACTTTTAAATTAAATGTTCCCTCCTGGTGGAATGACCTGCCCAATTCGAGCAACTGAGTCCTTAGCCATCTTCAAGAAATGACTAACACATCTCTTCCATCTATATTTGACCCTCTAACTCTAGCACTCTCTATTCTAATTCTATTCTTTATTTAAAAAAACTTGCCACTTTTAGACTTGCATTCTATTTATTTACTAACTGCTTGTTTTCTTTAAAAAAAAAAACTAACACTTGCTTCTCTAATCTTTTTGCATTCTATCTATTTGTTTTTTTATTTATTATACAGTTATAATTCTGACTTTCTGACTTCTGACTTCTGATTAACAAAAGCAAAAAAGGCCTCTAACACTAGCTTGCTCTATTCTTTTTCTATTCTATCTGTTTTCTTTTTATTTATTGTATGTTTAAAAAAATAAAAAAAACTTGCTACGTGTACTGCATTAAGCTAACTGAGACTTGTTATAGCACTTGCATATCGTTGCTCTTTTGTTGATTTTGATTGCTTCTATTGTCCTCATTTGTAAGACACTTTGGATAAAAGCGTCTGCTACATGTCTAAATGTATATATATATATATATATAATAGTTTTGCAAACACATACAATGGTTTTTTTTTTGTTGTTGTTTTTTTTGCACTGTTCTCATTTTATGTAATTATACTCTACTAAAGTAATTTGGTCTTTACAGTAATTTTACAGTAATTTATCAGCTGCCTGATTGCTATGAGGTGACAAACCATTACAGGATCAAAATTCATCATGACAATAATTAATGTCTTGATCTCACATATCTGAAATTGACTGAACAAATACATCTTTAAAATTTACCAATAATAGTTTATATTTAGTTAAATTAATTAATTAATTAATTTGTTTGTTTGTTTTATTTTTATGTTATTTTTCCAATAAAGCAAGTTCATAAAAACATGTCAGGTCACCCTATAATCAAAAGGGGGAAAAAAGAAAGAAAAAGAAAATATATGATGAATAAATGAAGGCTGTTTTAAGATCATTAAGATGTTTTTGCATTGTGACATTTATAGTATTTTATGTAAAATTAATGAATTAATAAATTGCATTTAAATACAGTATATATATATATATATATATATATATATATACTTATATGCCGGTTGGTAAGTGTAAAGGAGACACACACACACACACACATCATATATAGTTTATGCTTGCATGAGCCCTAACAATGACACTTTTCAGGTTCGCTGACATCATCAGAGAGGAATATAATCAAAACACGCTCACTGGAGAGATTGGGGGGGTAGTTAGTCAGGGACTGTTCATAAGGAGATTGTCTTTGACTCTAAGGAATAATGGGGTTTAATCTGTCGTGGCGCGTGGCGTGCCTGCATGCGCTTCTATTGTTTTAGCCTGCAGCATCTTGTGACACGGGCCTTATGACCCCGAATCACCTCTCCTCTTCCCCATCATAAGGAAATAATTATTGTATGTTTGGCAATAATCTGCTCTCGTATCCTATCAGCAGTGTGCTGGATGGGACAGTAGGGGTTTAAGGAACTCTTTATTTAATGAGTCTTAAGAGGAATCAAATCATCTGTTCTTTTAGCACAGCAGCAGGATTTTGGAAAGACTTGCTCTTTTAATACCCTCCATTTAAGAAAATCAAGGCTGCAAATGCAGGGCAAATATGAAATATGTGAGCAGCTTGGGCTTAAGGGATCATTATTTAATGAGCCTGTGAAATGCAGGTCTTCCTGGACTCTTGTCAACTAAGAACAGTGTCAGCAGAATAGCAGTATGTTTTTAGGGATTTTCCTTGAATAGCATGTAAGGACACCGTTCACAGATTTCATCTGCATATTCAAGAAAACTAGACATTTTTTGCACAGTAAACACTATTTTAACGTAATCTGCACTCTTACAAACAAGCAGAGAAAATAATCTCTTGAAGATTAGAGTTACATTTAATGCCACTATAATAGTATTTTACTGTTATTGAAAATGTCATATATGATATTTGGTTTTTATATCATTATCCTACAGAGAGTCACATGATGATATTTATTATTTTTGATGATGGCAATATTTATTATTTTTCATGATGTAGGCCTATGTATCTGTTTTGAAGATGTGTTTGAACATCACAGGCACCATAAAAATGTGTCATTTTAAAAATGAATTATAAGCTATCACACAGCCCAACCACAAATTTTTGAAAACTCATGATCTATTGTGTAAAACCACAGAATTTTCTGTCAAAAAAAGTAATTTTGAAAATAATTTTAATTTTAATTTTAAATAAATAAAAAAATATATGTAGGCATTATTATTATTGTTATAGTTCCTCTGAATTTAAATGTCATGAAAAAAATATCCCCATCCCTTTTTTATATTTATCTATTTATTTATTTGTAAAATTGCTCTTACATGGCTTGCAACAATTACCTTAGGATTATCCTTATAAATATTTATAGTTAAAATGACATATAATTAAAAAATATTATTAAAAATATATATAAATAGTTCAAAATGCATTGCAGAAGAGAGGTTGCACTGTATTGTGTTACTTATATTTGTGTGACACCATGTGACGATTGGAAATAATGTTTATAGCAATTTTTCACACAGAAAATGTCCTTGTTTATCTTCAGAATCAGATATGAGATAATGAGACTGTTCAAAGAACAGCACAGAAAGCTGTGCATGTGGTTTGATGTTCTTCACTTCTGGATTTGTTTTCTCTTACATTGTCTTGAAAGGAAAGAAAAACAGGCTGTTTTGCCATCAAGCATATCTTTTAATCCACGGGTCACATATTATGTCTCATCACAGCGGCACAGCTTATTACTGTACAGAGCAAGAAGAAAAATCCAAGACAAAATGAGATTTCAGTAAGCTGCTTGGAGGTTTAAAATGGCCAAATGAACTTTGATTTCCTTTGTTTTACTGTCCATCCAGTAAGTGCAAGAACCATCTGTCCTTTTTACTTTTCTTTTAATGCTCAGCTCGTGATGTTTTGTTTCTTCAGATCATATTTCTAGTACTGTTGTGTCCTCAGCAGAGTTTCAAGAATCATGTGGATAGTACATTCACTCAAACAATGAGTCCAAAAATGTCTTTAAAACAGACATTGCAATTATGTTTGCAAAATAACTTTATTTTCTCCCAAAATATTGTTTGTATTGTTCTAAGAATATGTCCAGTTTTCTTGTCGTAATTAGAACATTATTTAAAGATTAACACATTTCTTAGAATGTTCATCAAGTTCATAAGGACATTTTGAGAGTGTTGATCTAACATTTTCTCTCAACTTTATGAGAATGTATATCAAATATTAATAATGTTCCATAACTAACATAAAAAAAACATTAGTGAAAGGTGAATGTTCCCTGCTAGCCGGGGGTCTTCAAGGTGTGTCTAAACTTCCACAAACACATATAGGCTGCGTTAGGGCTTTTTTGTATAATTTATACAAAATTTATACTGAGATCTTATTTATTAAATGTTTTACAAAACAAGGTGCAAATTTATGGAATGAAAACTGGGGCGCATTTCATACTGACTAATTTCTATTACAGTATTATTAACCTTCTGGTGCTCCTCGCAGATTGATCCATTTTTATATTTATTTATGTTTTAAATGTGGATGTCAAAGTAACATCCACATGGATGGCAGGACCCAAGGTTTCCCAGCAGAACATTGCCCAAAGCATCACACTACCTCCGCCAGCTTGCCTTCTTCCCATAGTGCATCCTGGTGCCATGTGTTCCCCAGGTAAGTGATGCACACGCACATGGCCATCCACATGATGTAAAAGAAAACGTGATTCATCAGACCAGGCCACCTGGTCTTCCATTGCTCTGTGGTCCAGTTCTGATGCTCACATGCATGGGGCACCCTGACTGGTCTGCAGCTATGCAGCCCCATACGCAACAAACTGCAATGTGATGTTTCTGGTTGTATGTATGTTGACCACTGTGGGAGAGACCATGATGTGCAAATGAAAACTTATGATTAGTCAGGTCAAAAACAGACATAGGGCACCCTGACTGGTCTGCAGCTATGCAGCCCCATACGCAACAAACTGCAATGTGATGTTTCTGGTTGTATGTATGTTGACCACTGTGGGAGAGACCATGATGTGCAAATGAAAACTTATGATTAGTCAGGTCAAAAACAGACATATTCAGTCATGCCCAGAAATTAGGATATCAGCTGAAAATTGACTAGTGGGATGCCTCCTTAAGGCCAGCAAACCATCTTAGATTGGCTTAAGTTGGGCTGGTTTTCAGCAGGGTAGTCTATTTTACAGAGGCAGCTGTTGAGGAACAGCAGTGAACATTCTTCCTTTTATTCCTGCATGTGCTGACGATGCTGATTTTTTCAACAGCTTATTCTCAAGAAATAGTAACTGTGCCTGAACATTACTTAGAAGAAGAACATTACTACTGAAAAAAGGTTATTGCTGAAGTTTCAAGAAATGACATGACAGTGCTTCTAAAAAGACTTGTATAAACATAGGTTAATTGGAAAAAACATGCCTCTAATCCGAAAATGTATCTACACAGTTTACTGCATTTCCAGCTGAAATTAACACTAGCAGTAAAACACCAACAACTTTAATTTCTTTTCACACAAATTATGATTACAGGGGCAGATCATCAATTAATTAAGACTTATTATTGTGCAAAGATTTTCATTACATAACCAGCTCTATATGTTTGGCTTTTCTGACATAGTAAACTTGCTCTGTAGCGCACCTGGTACAGCATTGCATGTGATGGGCAGCGCTCGGGTATCCTGTCAAACACGAGTCACAAAAAAAAAAAAGCTTAAAAACTTGTAGAATTGTAAATAAATACATTTGCTGAAGCAATGATGAAATGATCAAAACTCGAAAGTCGGAAACCCCATGTTGCTCCCTGAGCACCGCAGCAAAAATGGCTGCCCACTGCTCCGGGTGTGTGTTCACGGTGTGTGTTTGTTGTATGTGTGCACTTGGATGGGTGAAAAGCACAAATTCCGAGTATGGGATGTTATTAAAATGGTATGGTTGCTTCAGCAAATGTGCGCTTTTCTTACCTTTGGTTATGTTTAGATGCTATCTGCTGATTTTCGACTATCTGTAGGCTTTATAACATTCTAAAAGTTAAAGGTTTTACATTCTAAAAGTTATAGTGAAAAAAAAGTTATTGAAAAGCATCTAGTGAAGGAATGTAATAGACACAAGTTTATTTTTTCAAGCTATTTTTTAAACACTTGCTGCGTGGATAAAAAAAAAAATCCGATATACACATATAAGTCAAAATATAAGTACAAAAAAATTGCCAGCAAATTCTTTACATTTGACTTTATTCAGAACAAAGCAAAATAAAAATAAGAAAATATAAGCAGCTATGAAATTATATTACAAATGTATATATACGGTTATAAAATAAAGCAGAAATTATTTCGCTTCATTATAAACAACATAAATGTGTAGCCAACACAAATTTATTTAGAGAAACTGAAATGTAGGCCTATCTACATTGCTAATTAGACATGAATAAAAAAAATTTGCACGGTGCTCTGGCGATCAATGGATTTTTCCCTTATAACAGCAGAAACGACTTAAAATACTCTCATTACTGTCATTTTTGGTCATACAGATAATGATACTATACTACATTATTCAGAACTGTAAAGGGTTCGCTTTTATTTGTGTATATTCACAATAAAAAAAAAACATTGTGCATTTGTAAAATAAAGAAAACAAACAGGATGTGCATCTTAGCAATAGCTAAGAAACATTTGAAATGCCAAGAAGGTGCAGATCTAAAATCTTTTGTTTAGTCTCTTGCGCGACAGAGAGAGTAAGCGATATATGTGTCGAATAATGTCACTGGTCAAGCCGAGCGGTTCGGAAGCCACCAAACCAATTTACCTAATGAGAAAGTTGCAAATCCTCCCAAAGCCCCACTGCTGGACCAAAGCCGGCAGAGAGGAAGGGATGGACTCCGGGTGGTGAGCTGGCAAATCCGCGGCATTGTTTTCATTCCGCTCGGCCACATCTTTGGGATCCGCTCATGGCACAAGACTTTTAGCCCTCCTTTAAAACCTTTTAAAACTCCCACCCAAGCTCACAATCCCAAGACAATTCCTCCGGCCGGCAGACAAGCTCCTTAGGCTAATAGCCATTTTGCCTTGACTTCCAGTGCGCTTTAGCCTGGCAGTAATGCATGTTATGTCGTTCGGACCGCTCGGTAAGCTGACTAGAGAAGTTTTCCGCATGTTGAGAAGATATTGACCCTGGTGTGCGAAAGACAAATATATTGGACGTGGGGATCAGCGCCGAGGAGGATGAATTTCATGATTTACTCATCTTAATGTAATCCGTATTGTTGTTATTTTATTGTATTATGCTTATTGTTTTTGTTTCTTTATGTTTTTTTTCTGACTGTTGTTTTTATGGGCTGCAAAACAAAAAAAATCTTCATACAGTCTCAAGATTTCCTCCTGATTGCTGTCCTTTATTGTCAGTGCAATTTACTGCTCAGTAATATGCCCTGAGAGTATGGTTTACCACTGACAGAAGGTGAACACTGTAAATAAGTGTTAGATCAATGCACAGGACACAGGTTTGTTCTGACAGGTCACAGACAGTGGAGAAAAACCAAAACAAAGCAAAATAATGAAACTTTTTTAAGTAAAATGTATAATTTAATATAGCTGAATCCAACAAAATATGTTAACTTAAGGTTAAATCAGGTAGAAATTGCTCATTAAGCTAACAACTGCATGGTTACTGATTTGTATAGTGTAAAATGCAACCATGAACTTGCACGATTAGGATATAAATAAATAGGTTTATCAGCTTATGAAAAGAAGGAGAAAAACAAACATGGACAGGTTGTATTATGCCATTATTCTCAACCAAACTACATCAAGTGAAATGCAGTATGGCTGCATTAAATTCTTGAAAAAAGGATGAACATGGTATGTTCTGCCCACCATGTGTTGAAAACATTAAAATTCATGAGACATTTAGAAACCTAAACTCTAAAATTCCTAAATAAAAACCACCAATGTCTCTAAAAGGGAAGAAAGTTGTTATGATAGTTTAATCACTGCAGGTTTGTGATTGCCTGGGTGTCGTGTCTGTCTGTGTTTGTATGCGGGTTGACCAGGTTTAGTTTAACTCTGACCTCTGCATTGAAAGCAGACGGACAGTACTTTCTCAGGGTGAGAAAAACCCTCTCAAAGAAGTGAGTTCATGCTGCATTTACTCTCTGGACAACAACGTGGATGTGAGGAAAAACACTTGGTAATGCAAGTGATGCAATCGTGAGTTTAGGAATGAAACTCTAATCCATAAAGCATGTGGCAATGTGGAAGACTTTACTGATCAGGCATCATGGCAGATCACCATCTAGAAGAGCCCTGTTAAAGGAATAGTTCACCAAAAAAAATTGCTGAAAAGATAGATGTAGAATGTAGATGAGTTTGTTTCTTCATCAGATTTGGAGAAATGTAGCATTCCATGGATCCTCTGCAGTGAATGGGTGCCGTCAGAATGAGAGTCCAAACAGCTGATAAAAACATCACAATAATCCACAAACAATCCACACCACTCCAGTCCAAGGATGCTCTGCAGTGAATGGGTGCCGTCAGAATGAGAGTCCAAACAGCTGATAAAAACATCACAATAATCCACAAACAATCCACACCACTCCAGTCCATCAATTATTGTCTTGAGAAGCCAAAAGCTGTGTTTTTGTAAGAAACAAATCCATCATTGAGACATTTTTAACATCAAACTGTTGCTTCTGGCTAAAATGTGAGTACATAATCCTTAATAACACTTCCTCCAGTGACAGAGTGGTCTGGTCTGAATCAGGAGAGAAATCTGCACAGATCAAACACCGTTTATAAGCCAATACTGCTCTAAACAAATATGTGGGTGGATTTTTTCAGGCTGGCTGCAACGTGATCTCATGATAATTCGTATGTATTTTATGTAACATGTGGTTCCATAAAACGTACATTTACTTAAGTTTTTACAGCCACTAAAACGTACAATACTGACGTATTTTCAGCATCTAAACGTACAAATACTTACGTATTTTCAGCATTTAAACGTACAAAATTGACGTATTGACGACACCTAAAAATGAATCCTTATGAATATTGAAATCACGGCATTAATTTTATTAGTTTTTAGTTGTCATATGAATTAGCTTGTTTTCAATTACATTATTAAATTGTTTACTTATGAAATGATAATATTTCGTTTTTGTTGTGTGATTTCTGCTGCCAGCTCGTTTCCAAGAATATGCCTACATAATGTTAAACAAGACTTCACTTTAAACCTTAAAATAAATAACATTTCTGCAATCGTTTAACCTTTACTTGTCATATAATGTTTACTTTGATTGCCATAGGCCACAAAAGATCTAAATTGTGTATTAATAAAATTATAAAAATGCATATTCGCTGTAAAATGGGTAGGTTTAGGTTTGGAGGTAGGTTAAGGGGTCTAAAAATCTAAATCGCTTATTGATAAAATGATAAAAATGCATTCATACGAATATCTTATGATATAAAAGATACGTAAATATTTGTACGTTTTTTAGCTAAAAATGCGTAGCGATTTGTACATTTTAAACGTTGAAATACGTCTAAATTGTACGTTTTAGCATTAATAAAAACGTACAAAAATGTACGTTTTGTGCTTGTAAATGTTACGTATTAATTCCTACGTATAAACATGACACCAGGCTGATTTTTATGTGAGAGACAACAGAAGATAGACTTTTTCCACTGGAGGAAGCATTATTATGGATTATGGACTCATATTTTAGTTAAAAATGTCTTAATGTATGGATTTGTTTCTTGCAAACATGCAGCTTTTGTCTTTGTGAGTATACTTGTTCACTTGGTGGTTATCAGAGATGCACCTGCATCTGAGAGTTCCAAAAGTCCAAAAAGACATCAAATGATGAATGCTATTACTTAACATCAATGTGAAGAAGTAACACCCTAGCAAATACATAGCAACATGCTAAACAAACACAATGCACATTTTCTGCAGAACAGGTTCAAATGTAGTTATTCCTTCACAGTTTTATGCAGTGTATTTCAGAAGCAATAAACCTGTCTAATGGAAAGCAGAAATAGATTTATTCATCTGCCATAGGATGCTTTATGTAAAATCAGAAAAACAAAGCAAACACTTCACAAATGTACTATTAAAACAATAGGTTTGTGGGTATTTTCTGGCCTGTTGGTTGCACTGAGCATTTGTGTGGCATCAGATTACCTGTTAAGAAGGAGACTGGCTGCTGACCAGATGCTGAACAGAGACGGACCGCTGTTGGCTGCCGTTACCATGGCAGCAGGTTCACCATCACAAAAGTAACCTTATGACAAACTCGGGTTTCAGCAGATGGAGCCAAATCAGCATAGCTGCATCTTTAGCTTGGAAATATTCCTGTGCCTCTGTGTTTGCAAAGCGTCATGAACTTGTAAAGACCCCATGACATGACAGCCTGGTCTCATGTTTATACGTAGGTATTAATACGTAACATTTACAAGCACAAAACGTACACTTTTGTACGTTTTTATTAATGCTAAAACGTTCCATTTAGACGTATTTCAACGTTTAAAACGTACAAATCACTACGTATTAAGATATTCATATCAATGCATTTTTATCATTTTATCATTAAGCGATTTAGATTTTTAGACCCCTTAACCTACCCCCAAACCTTAACCTACCCATTTTATAGCGAATATAAAAGGATATAAAACGCAAATGACTGAAATATGCAGGAAAATAGCCATTTTAGTAACAATGTAGCATTAAAATATTTTTATAGTCGCTAATTCCACTCCTACCTATAAACCTAAACATTTCTGTACAGTATACGAAAAACATGACAGACAGATAAATGCAATTACAATCGTTTATTTATTGCAAAAATGTCAAAAGCAGTACCAAAAAGTAATTCAAATAATGATGCGTTGCACCCGCAGTCCTCTCTGACTGCCGTAAAACCTGTCGTTTGAAGCGGCAACATTTGAATTTGTAAAGAGCGAGTCAGTCAGCGCGGGCTTTGCACGGTCGCTGGACTCACTGCTCGAGATGGAGAAGAAGATCGCCGAATAAAGGCTTGGATTTGCGTCTGTTCCTCGCAGTCGTATGGATTCGGAAGATTTGGATTACAGCGCACTAATACAATTGTTTCATGTAAGTAAATGTACGTTTTATAGAACCACATTTTACGTAAAATACATACGAATTATCATGAGATCACGTTGGACATGACCATGCGTGTTAGCTTTGAGCTCAGCTAGTTTATATGCATTTCAAATATCTCACATCTATTTCAAATAAATGTCTCAGTGTTATTATAGTTAAAAATGTCAAGTTAAACCATAAAATAAAACATTTTTACTGAAAATAAAATAAACATTAACTGAAATAAAATAAAATATTAAAAATTGTGTTTTATTTCAGAAAATTGCCATTTTTCTGATTTTATGTTTATTGATGGATTAAAATAACTAAAACTGATATAAAAATTAATAAAAACTATACAAACATATTTGGACAAAACACTTAACAAAAAAGAAAGTGGGAAATACAAAAATAAAAAAGAATTCAACATTTATGAAAACTAATATATTGATGAATTGTTAGCTTAAACTGAAACTACAACTACTAAAATGTTTTTAGTAATTAAAATTAAGTATAAATATTACATGAATATTAGAAATTGAATTTAATTAGAAACTTAAATACGTTTTCGTTCAAGTATTAAAATTGCTACAACTAAAATTGAAATAAATTGTATTAAATTGAATATATAAATATAAACTGAGGTTAAATAGAAATAAACTAAGTGACTACAATTAAAATTAAAAATATAGGTAACACTTTAGTATAGGGACCCATTCTCACTATTAACTCGTGTGGTTAATAATAGCAATAATAATAGCATGCCTATTATTAACATATTGGCTGTTTATTAGTACTTATAAAGCATATATTCTGCATGAACATATTCTACATCCCTAATCCTACCCAATATCTAAACTTAAAAACTACCTTATTAACTATTAATAAGCAGCAAATTAGGAGTTTATTGAGGCAAAAGCTGTAGTTAATGGTTTGTTAATAGCGAGAATTGGACATTAAAATAAAGGCCAAATTAAAAATATTAATAAAATAAATAACACTTCCGGGACAACAGACCAATAACAGGACTCTTTTTTTGGCTAATAATTAGATTTGTATTCATCCATAGCAGAGATTTTGCTGGATTCTATCATAAATTAAAGGCTAAATTGGCTATATTATTTAACAAAGGAACAAGCTCTTCAAAACCCACTCCAAACTGCACTTATGAAACCGTTCGACATTTCAGCGCAACAATTTGAGTACAGAAGCAGCCTGGTGCCCGTGTTTGGGCTGAGGTCAGGCGCTGCTCTCCTCCGGTTCTTGGCCTGCTTTAGGTGGAGGTGGATTAGTGACAGGGATTATCAGAGCCCATCACACACACTTACAGTCCCACACAAAAGAGTGTCCAGAGACGAGGAAAACAGCATGTCACCACGATATGAGCTCCTGTTTGTCTTTGTCCCATGTCCATAAAGAAGGCCTAAGATAATGCAGTGCTCCCTTTTATCCCTTCATGTCAATGGATGATCTGCACTAAATGCTGGATTATAAGAAGGAATTGAATGGGATCTCACAGAAATCCAGGCTCCTCAGGTTTAAGAGCGTGGGATCTGTTTTTCTACACACTGAACTGGTTCAGTTCAGCAACGAAATGATTGTGAGGTCGATTCAGCAGAAGCATCAGCAAAATATCTTTAATGCTGAACGTAAACTGCCAGGACTGTCAGCAAAAATCAGTATAATGATCAATATGATTGGTTTTTGTCTGTTTTGACATGGGTTTGATTCCAAGGGAACTGAAAATGCATGTGCATGAATTGAAAAGTAATAGGTAACACTTTAGAAAAACATTGCATTAATTAAAGGGGTGAAAAAAAATGAAGAAAAAAGAGAGAGAGAGAAAAAGACTCATTTACTCACCCTAATGTTTGTTCAAACCTGTATAAGTTTCTTTCTTCTGTTGAACACAAAAGAAGATATTGTGAAGAATGTTCATAACCAAACAGTTGACGGCAGCCATTGACTTCCATAGTATTTTGTTCCATCCAATGAACAGTCAATGGCTACCAGCAACTATTTGGTTACCAACATTCTTTAAAATATCATCCTTTGTTTTCAACAAAGAAAAGAAACTCATGTGACCCTGAACCACAAAACCAGTCTTAAGTGTCAATTTTTCGAAATGGAGATTTATACATCATCTGAAAGCTGAATAAATAAGCTTTCCATTGATGTATGGTTTGTTAGGATATGACCATAGTTAGCTGAGATACAACTATTTGAAAATCTGGAATCCGAGGGTGCAAACCAAATCTAAATATTGAGAAAATCGCCTTTAAAGTAAAACTATAAGTTTTTATATATTTACGGTAGGAAATGTACAAATTATCTTCATGGAACATGATCTTTACTTAATATCCTAATGATTTTTGGCATAAAAGAAAAATCTATCATTTTGACCCATGCAATGTATTTTTAGCTATTGCTACAAATATCCCCATGCAACTTAAGACTGGTTTTGTGGTCCAGGGTCACATATTGGTTTGGAATGACATGAGAGTGAAACAATGATGACAGAATAAATTTTTTTGGGTGAACTGTCCCTTTAATTAGTTGTTTCGGTGCATTTGATCGCAACACACTTGCGCAACTCTAAGACTTTTATCTTTCTTCTCTGAGATGCAGCTTGTTCAGAAGCAGTTCAGTGACCCTTGCGGATCGTTCTTTCTCTGGCTGACAGGATGAGGCCCCCAGGGACCCGTGCTCTGCCCTTTAGGTTTGTCTTTGACCCACTGCCCTCCGGCTCACCCGCCTCGCACACGAGCGCCTCTCCACACCGGCCGGACGGCCCATCACCCGCACCGCTCCTCCAGGAAAGTGGGTCACGAGTCTGAGACTGTGGGATTATGGCCTGGGAGACGAGTGTGTGATTCCTAAATCCTGCTGCCCCTAAAAGAAAGAAAGGAAAAAACAACATGTCCCCCTCTTGACCCAGACCGGCTCCCCTTCCCAAAACAAACCCCCTCGGTCCGCTTCTCCTTTAGTTAGTGCGCATGAAAGACGTCACTCAATCTCCACGAAAACTATTCCAATAAACCACCAGAGGAAAAAAAATGAGGAATGTCCTCCTGCACCTACACCTGTGTGATTTGCAGAGCGCTGGATGAATTGTTTTCTAATCAAGAGCGGCTCAGCATTAATGACGTATAATAATGACACGCTGATGAATGCGAGCTTTTAAACGGCTGACCCCGGAGCTCCTCACGGCTGCACATTCGTCCCGGATTCACTGACACGCTACAAATGAATTACACATAATAAATCCATTCATTTTGGAGCTGACTCGTTACATCCATCATTATGTGAGTCAGTCCTGCTCTGATCCGTCTCTGATGACATTGCCCTGATGATTCTCTGAAAGACTCACTGCTGACTGAAGGATCTGAATGCGTTGCATGTTAAAGAACATTTGCTTAAAAAAATTATTTATATAGAAATGCCTTTATAAACATTAGTCAAAAATGAATTTTGGTAATTATTTGGGACATTTTTGCATTTCTGATTTAGTCAGTGCTGGGTAGATTACTTACAGTTTGTAGTCTGTTAGTGATTCAAAACTAAATTGCAAAAATTGTAGTTAGTACCGTAATTCATTACATTACACGTTTGGTAATATAATACTTCTTGATCACTTTTAGTTTACTTTTGACCTAACTCATTTATCGCATTGATTTAAATAGGATAATCTTGTACCATACTGGCATAAAAATATAAAGAGAAAGGAACATATTCTATTTGTTGTTATTAACAGCATGAATTAAACATTACATTATGTCAACATTAAGTTATGTCAACTACAGGGTGTTCCTTTTTTAATGAAAAGCTAGTAAATTAAATCATAAAAATGTAAAATTTAAATAAACAATTTCGTCATTAAAAGAAACACTTTCTACAAATATATATTTTTTATTTGTTTACCTGCATGTCATGTGACCATTAACTACACTCTTAAAAATAAAGGTGCTTCACGATGCCATAGAAGAACCTTTTTGTCTAAATGGTTCCATAAAGAACCTTTAACATCTGAATAACCTTTCTGTTTCACAAAAGGTTCTTTGTGATGAAAGAAGGTTCTTCAGATTATAAAAAGGTAAGAAAGAGATGGTTCTTCAAAGAACCTTTGACTGAATGTTCTTTGTGGAACCAAAAATGGTTCTTCTATGGCATCGCTTGAAGAACCTTTTGAAGCACCTTTATTTTTAAGAGTGTAACATCAGTCAACTGTGAACATGCAAATGTGTTAATTAATTAATATCAATATATTAATTAATTAACACATTTGCATTTTAAGTATTTTAAGTAAAAATATTAGGTTCAGCTGACAAAAAAGTGGGAATCCCTGCATTACATGTAAATAAGAATTAACATGAATTTGTGCATTTTAATTGTCACGGAGTCACAACCATCACAGACCAATTACAACCCATCGTCACCAGATCAGCACGCTCCACCCTCTCGTTAATTTTCCCCGGAATTCTGATTCACTGCACCTGCACCTCATCATCAGCATTCACTATAAAGAGTCACCTCTCCTGCAATCCCTTGTCTGGTCTCGTCCTTATGAGCTCTACACACTCCTTACCTGATACGATCCTATGCCTTGGAATTCTTACCCGTCATCTGTAATCCTTCATCTGCACTTCGTCTGCCTCCGATCCATTTCTCTGCAAGAGAGACATTCCCATGACTTCCAGCTAAATCTACATACTCTCTGCATATTAATTGTTCTGCATTCCTACTCAATTCCGTGCTTCTGCTCAATAAACTCTGTGCTTATACAACTCACCTGTGTGCATCCTTCTGTTGTGTGACATTAACGTGCATGTTTTAGTCATTTTGTTGTTTTTTGTCTTTTTTTTTTTTTTTAAACTATAGTTTTTATGACTTTTTTTATTAACTTCAGTTTATTTTTTTAGTTACTCTCTAAATTAAAATGATAAATATTGATGTGTCAACTAGTTGAAATAAGATTATTATTATTCATCTTTTATTTTGTCCAGTTAATGTTTGTTCAAGTTTAGTTTTAGTAATAATCATGCTCAAGTCCTACATTAATTTAATTCACCTTGACTGATCTCTGCTGAAGAGAAACTTTAATTGTCATATTTCACCCTGAAATCAAAATATTGTTTTGACATTGTGTTTTGTGAAATTAAGCAAATTTCTCTCCAAAATTCTCATTACTGTAATGTAGAGAAATTCTAATTTCTTATTATTAATAATAATAATTTTAAAAGTATAGCATGGGGGCGGGGGTTGTAACTGTCATGAAAATTATTGTAATGGTCCTAAAAATAGGCGTTGCTTTCTTTATGCAAATTATGGTTTCTTTGTGGAGTGAAATATGACCTGGACAGGTTTTCATGATATTCATCTCTGATGATTTTTCTCTTATATAGACCAAACTATTTAGAAGCGATGACAGTAGATTCAGTCTTGAGTGAAAATATTCTGCCTTTTTTGTTTGTTTTCTGCAGGTAAAAGATCAGACCACCTACAGAAGAGCTCAGCCACTCCAGAAGGACATGTTAACTTCTCCTAAGGGCTTTGAACTTTGACCTCTCATAATGTGTCTGACTGAATTGTCTTTGCTCTTTTAGACAAACTCCTCAAAATAAAGAAGGGGTCTTAAGGGTCACTCAAAGCAACATGAAATATGGGGCAGTTGCGCTGAGGAATAAAAAGCCCAGCGACAGTGCAGAGATTCCTCAGCGGTGGACAGTTGTGGCTTCGTATTGTTGCAGGATGAAGCCAGCGACACATGCTGGGCTGTAAATGTGTCGGCCGTGAGCTAAAGGCCATTGTTGTGGAGAGAGTCACAGCATTCTACCTTTGTGCCATTATGTGCTCCATCATTAGCATCTCAATATTAGGAGGCTGATGTCAGTAGAAGTGCAGTCCCCCTGCGAACTGAGCAGCATTTCAAAAGCCCTGCCATCTCATGAGACACTCACTGCACTGAGGTTCTGCATCAAACACCTACCAGGTTGTCAAGGGTTTGAGTCTGTAAATAACAAGGTTATTATAGTTAACTAAACTATAAACTGTAGTAAACTAAAACTAAATACTGAAATTAATAACAAACTACAAAAAGTTAACTAAAATTAAAATTCAGCAAATATAAAACCTTGAAACTTATTCAAAACATTAATAAAAACTATAATGTTATCTCATTGATACTAAAATAACACTGATATATACTTAGTCACGGTTTGATGCTGCTGTGGTTCTTTTGTACATAATCATGTTGATTTTTCTGTTTTTATTTACATTGTCTACACTTTGTTTTACACTTTACACTATCTACACTTTGTTTTTATTTACACTAAAAATATTTTTTTTTTAATGTTTTAAAGAAGTCTCTTCTGCTCACTAAGGTTATATTTATTTAATCAAAAATACAGTAAGAATTGTGAAGTATTATTTAAATTTCAAATAGCTATTTTCTATGTAAATATTTTGTAAAATGTAATTTATTGCTGTGATCAAAGCTGAATTTTCAGCATCATTACTCCAGTCTTCAGTGTCAAATGATCCTTCAGAAATCATTCTAATATGCCGATTTGCTGCTTAAGAAACATTTCTGAAAACAATTGTGCTGCCAAATATTTTTGTGGAAACCGTGATACATTTTATTTTTCAGGCTTCGCTAATGAATAGAAAGTTCAACAGCATATATTTGAAATAGAAATATTTTGTAAGATTAGAAATGTCTTCACTGCCACTTTCGATCAATTTTTATGTCCTTGATGAATAAAAGTACACTTTTTTTTTTCAAAAATAAAAATAAAATAAAAAATTCTTACTGACTCCAAACTTTTGAACAGAAGTGTATGCTTTAAAAACAAAACAAAAACTGCATATCATGAATATGCAATGAATAAAATAAATTAATCTACCAAAAAAATAGATAAATAACAAATAATTATTAGACTGACTGACTGACACACACGCTTGTTGTTGATAATGAGTGAAGTGGTAGGTATCACTATCACCGCTGACTCTGTTTAATGGGGTTGTGCACCACAGCTAATCATATTCAGACAGTTACAGTAGGACACTAGTGAACAAAAGGCTCAATGGTGTCACCCGTCCAGACCCGCCACGGCCCACTGACCCTCTGAATGGTCAGCACACTCTGGCGGCAGTTGGGCAGTCAGGAACGCGCGGACAAGAGCAGTTGGGCAGTTTAGCCAGCTGCTCTGGAAGCCATCACTCGCCAATGAAACTGCCAGATGGACACACTTTCATAACAATGAGAGTTTACTGCGCTAGCGGCTAGGCTAACGGATAGCCAGACATGCAGCCGAGGGCCACACGGGTCATCAACAAAGCCTCGAAACGTCCTGCTCGGACTGGGACGCACCTTTTGGATGTCTAGTAAGAAAGTCATCTTCGCTTCCCCTTAAATAAACCCATGTTTCCATGTTGCAGTCTGGCTGGTGTTCCCTCAGACGGCAACAGGCTGAGTGTCCTGGGATCACCACTACATTGAGTAACCAAGCCTGTTTAATGAGGCGTGTGATTGGTGCCCTCCTTCCCCGCATAAGACGCTCCATTCAGAGTCGTGATTGATTATGACAGACACACAATGGAGAGCTGGTGTCAGGACCAGCATGCTCAACCTCTGACCACCGGACTCCAGCATCTATGCACACGCCGCTTGTTTACATGCTTAAGAACGCATGCATATGCGCAAGGACTTGTGCATACATGAAGATGACCTGTGTGAACTGGTCGTTTATGTCAACCCAGTAGTTTATTAAACCCAGTAATAATAACTGATCATTTAAAATTTGCACAAATATTGAAGCTGCATATGATAAACTGAAAAGTATTTGGTGGGGAAACAATTTTCACTTTGAAATTGCAGGTACATTTTACAAATAAATACAAAGAAACTACATTTTGGTGTAGAAAAACTGAATCAGTATCACCTATCATGTTTTTTTGTTTGTTTTCTTTTACAGCATACTCAAAAGAATCTTTGTTTTATTTTTACTTTGAAAAAAAAATTCTTAGAAATTGCTATTAAATATCACAAACATTTACAAAGAAATGAACTTAGCGTGACATTATTAAATAGAAAGACTGAAATAGTAAAGCATACTCCAATCATTTTAATTACATCAAATTTTTTTTTTACAGTGTACTGTTATTAAACTCTTATACTAGTTAAGCTAGTTTATGTTTTGCTTGAATACTGCACAGTACATACTGTATACTTGGACAAAAGTAGTATGTGAAACAACAATAAACATGTCACACGTGTGTTATGCTGCATGTTTAATTTAGCAAGTGGCATCCATTTGACGATGTTTATTTCACAATTCTGTCACATTTTATATTAGGGGGCCTTATGTACTTATCCATTTGATACAATATATTATGTTCATACAGTACATGCCATTATATTTCAAGTACTTGTGTTTAATTAACATGTGTAGTTGCTATACCTTTAACCATAACCCAAACTTTACCCCAAAACCTAACAACTATAACCCTTAAAACCCTAGCCTTAACCCTACCTTTACTTTTAAACCTAACCATCCCACAAACTCATTAGCAGTAAATGTGAGAATCTTCCAGAACAACATGTGGTTATACACTAAACCCATAGTTTTGTGTTCCATACAGTGTACATAATAGTAATACATACATAGGCCATCTGATATAAAGTGTGACCCATCATTTTATTACAATTTTGTGTACGATATCTTAATTTTTAGCAGTCCGATCAAATTATGAGCCACGATAGAGAAATTGAGCATCATGATGGATATTACTTCAGTTGTCACACTGAAAATGGAAAATCAAATCAACCTAACATTAATTCATACCAACATCACTAAATGTAATGGGTTAAAACAAGTAAAAAATAGCTCTTTAAGGTAACAAATGCATATTGTACAAAATTATAATGCTCATTTTGGCAAATCATGCAGATATTAAGTGCATGCTGCTGACAAATGGCATGTCATTATGATATTTGGAGCATAGCCACCACATTTTTATATATTTATAATGTAAAACTCTTAATAGTGAACTAGTAAAACAAGTTTTGTTTGTCGTTTGATAACATTGTTAAATATTTAATAAGAACATTATGAATATAATTTGTAATTAATCCGTGATTAAATTTAAAGGCATAGTTCACCCAAAAATAATATTTTGAAGAATGTAAGTAACCAGTCAGTTGCTGGTAGCCATTGACTTCCACAGTATGGGAAAAATACTATGAAAGTCGGTGGCTACCAGCGACTGTTTGGTTACCAACATGATCAAATGATGACAGAATTTTCATTTTTGGATAAACTATTCATTTTAGATGAACTATCAATGTGATTTTAAGAAAAGAGCATCAATCTGTAGTATAAAGTACGTTTATGCAATGTTTAGGTGTACAGTGATTAATACACACACAACACTACATTGTTCTGCTCTTGTTTTCTCTGTAATGGTTTCATGGCTTTTGGCAGCTCTTAGCATCACTATGTTTCTGCGCATGTGCTGTTCCTCAAGCATGCTGTAAATTCATAACGACCCTGCAATCAATATCCGCATGCAGTAATGCACCGCTTACGTATGCAAAGAAGCTCCGCGCCTCGCTTTGAATTTACAGAGCAAATCAGGCTTTTCTTAGCAAACTCATTAATCTTATTTAGGATATTTAGAGCGCATATACATGGAGTGAAGTAAAGGAATTGAAATCATATTTCAAATCTGCCTTTCAATACTCATAGGTCATCGTTACAGATTGTTAACTTGATTTGTGGCCTGAGCTTCCGGGCACCTGCTTTTTTATACCCACCCCGCCGGCACATTTATTTTCACCACTATGATATGATGATGCGTTTCAAAATATTAGCAGATTTAGAATGGATAATATCTTGGACAGAATTTAAGACTTACACTTACACGTATAGATGAGAGAGAGAGAGTGAGAGTGAGTGTGTGTGTGTGTGTGTGTGTGTGTGTGTGTGTGTGTTAAAAAGAGGCAGGAGATGCTAAAAGACTCTCAGGCTGCCATCTTTACTGTATGTATGCGAGTGGGTTTAGTTTATATTGCTCGTAAACCCAGCATGACTGAATAACTGTGATTGCTACTCGTGGTACGAAGGAAACTTGCAAATCACACTGCCATTGAATTCCTGGCCTTGCTTTTATATGAATAGTTCACCCAAAAATGAAAATGTGCTGAAAATGTCCTCATCCTCTGGCCATCCAAGATGTAGATGAGTTTGTTTCTTCATCAGATTTGGAGAAATGGGGCATTCCATCACTTGCTAACCAATGGATTCTCTGCAGTGAATGGGTGCCGTCAGAATGAGAGTCCAAACAGCTGATAAAAATATCACAATTATCCACAAGTAATCCACACCACTCCAGTTCATCAATTAACATCTTGTGAAGCCAAAAGCTGTGTGTTTATAAACTAAACTGCATTAAGACGTTTTTAACTGCAATACAAGTCCATAATCCATAATAATGCTTCCTCAAGTGAAAAAAAAAATCAATCTCCTTTTCTTCTCACATCAAAACCCACCCACTTATTTGTTTAGAGCTGTTTTGGACTGTAAATGGTGTTTGATCTGTGCAGATTTCTCTCCCGATTCAGACCAGATGACTTTTTCACTGGAGGAAGCATTATTATGGATAATAGACATGTATTTTAGCTGAAAGCACCGGTTTGAAGTTAAAAACACCATAATGATGGATTTGTGTCTTTCAAACACGCAGCTTTTGGTTCACAAGATGTTAATTGATGGACCGAAGATGTGTGGATGACTTATGGATTGTTGTGATGTTTTTATCAGCTGTTTGGACGCTCATTCTGATGGCACCCATTCACTGCAGAGGATCCATTAATGAGCATGTGAGGTAATGCTTCATTTCTCCAAATCTGATGAACAAACAGACTCATCTACATCTTGGGTGACCTGAGGGTGAGGACATTTTCAGCCATTTTTTTTTCTTTTTTTGGTGAACTATCCCTTTAAAAGATACACAGCAGAAACTACACAGAGTTGATGGCATGGCTTTGGTTTATTTGGAATATGATGCATCCGCTTTCATCTGGTCCTGTTTCTCCAGATGACGGTCCTCAAAAAGAGATGTGGAGACCATTGATGTTTGCAGCCCTTAAATGCACAATCATTTAAAAAAGCTGGACATTCCACTCCAGAATAATATATGGTTTTGATCTGCTGTGTGCTCCTCACAACACAAGGATCTTCAAGTGTCTCTCGAGCTCAGAGGACGTGCTATTTCCTGCATGTGTGCGATGAGCTGAAGCTCTGCCACCAGGCCGCACACGCCGGGGCAAATGCCACAGAGCTCTATTAAAGCCTGATTGAAATGGCTCTGTAAGTGGGCCCCAGGTGCATTAACGCTATAGCAATTTACTGAAATCGAGTGAAACAAGAGGCACAGCACAGAGACAAGAGCTGAGATGCTCTGAGAGAGATGCTCTGTTGAGGGAGTGTATTGGTAAGATGCTAGTAGGTCTGAGTTTCTGAGTGTGTCAAAAGGCCAGCTGTGTTTGTGTGTGTGTGTGCGTGTGTGTGTGTGTGTGTGTGCGTGTGTGCGTGTGTGTGTGTGTATGCGCGTGTGTGCGTGCGTGTGTGTGTGTGATAGGTCATAGATGCCACCAAAGGACAATTAAAAAAGTGAATTGTGTAAATTGTGTAAAAAGTGTAAATTTATCATGTAATATTATCCATTATCAACTATAACATCATTACTGCCAGTGTAATTGTTAAACCATCATTGTTTGATATATGATGTCTGATATGACTATTTAAAATATATTTTAATTTGATCTGTATTACAGGAAGTTATCTCTGATGTACACAAAAACATATTTACATGTATGTCTTCTGGTATATCTGTGGTACCTTTTTTCCTTTTCTCATTAATATCTATAACAATGACAAACGTGTTATTTATTTATTTAATTTTGCTTTACATTTGAATAATCATAATTTAGAATAAACATGATTTAGACATACAGGCATGTCAGCACTTTTTACAGGGCAGAAAACAAACATTTCTCTAATTTGTTTGTTTGTTTGTTTGTAGTAGTTGAAGTTGTATGAACATCATTTTGCTTTAAATTTTAATGACAGTTTTAATGGCAGGGATCCTTTTGTGCCAGACTTGTTGAAACAGGCTTAAAATGGAAGGTTAAATTAAGATTATTAAATAAAACAGACAGACAGACAGACAGACAGACAGACAGACAGATAGATAGATAGATAGATAGATAGATAGATAGATAGATAGATAGATAGATAGATAGATAGATAGATAGATGATTTATTTGTTTGTGGTGGATGAATGTCGTAAGAGAATACTTTTTGCTTTGATTTTCATAATCTTAATTTAACCTTCCAATAACGTGACAGCGACCGTTTTGTTCGATAATCTTAAAAGGACTTCAACAGAACGCTCTTTAATTATAATTCTTATGTTTCTTTTGTCATAGGATAAAATTAACGACCCTGAATCGTCACTGAAAAAAGACGTTGTTCACTGTCTGTCCGCCCGTGGGTCGCGATGGTCCCGGGATGTTTTTATCTCCAGTCTCTGACCGTGTCAGATGGACACGTTCCGTTTGAGATGACTCGGAGACACGCGTGGAGGCGGGGTGGGGTGCAGTGGGTGGGGGTGTCGGTCGGTGTGTTCACGCCTCTGTAGGAACTCCTTCAGCACCGCGGACAGAGACACACACTCACACACACACAGAGCCGTGACGCGCTCCGATCCTGCGCTTTTGTGATGCTAAACAACTGCAGGTCATCAGGATTCCTCCTCCCTCAGACCTCCTGAACAACACAGCGACTCAATCTAGACATTTGAAAAGTTGTAGAGCCCCGAAACACCGAGGGACCGCCGCCCGAGCCGTTTTCTGTTAATTATTTTGTTGGGCCGCTCTTATTTGTTTTATTTTTCCCCACTCATTTTAAACAGTCCTATATTGTTTTTCTTTTGTATATATATATATATATATATAGAGAGAGAGAGAGAGAGAGAGAGAGAGAGAGAGAGAGAGAGAGAGAG
>NW_015536624.1:3589484-3597079 GCF_001515605.1 Sinocyclocheilus anshuiensis | reverse complement strand
TTTGCCTCCCCTGTCTCGTTGAAAGCCTTACTCTGTACAAGCAGATGGGAAGTCACTGAAAGCAGTGGGTCAGAGAGCATGTGTGGCTATTATTTGGGTCATTTCTGGTATGCAGTATTTGGACTCTGTAACTTTTTAAAAATGTATTTTTATTTTTTGTATTTATATATATTTTTTTTTTTTTTATTTTTTATTTTATTTTTTTTTTATTTTTTTTTTATCTCCTATTAGTTTATTTTCATTTGCGTCAGAATGTTGTTAGAACATCCGGGATCAAGCTGTCAAAATGCTGGGAATTACACCAGATACAGTTCGAGTCAAGGTAAGCGAGCTATTCCTCTAGATTAGTTTAACGCAGATTCCTTTGTGCTGTTTAATATGGAAATCGACTAGAAAACTGACAAGCGCCCAATGAGCTTTGACATGTCCTCGAAAACACAAGAGCAACAATCCGCCGGTACTTCTTTACAAAATATATAGGCTACTATTAAATCCTGTAATATTTATCATATACGCGTCGTAGATGGCCTGTTTGAGTGGAAATTGTAAATGCATTTTATCTCTCACTCAAAGACGGAGAAATGTTCTTATGCACTACATAATAAATTAACTTTAATATGTTTACTTAATAAGTACAGCCTAATGTCATTGGAGATCCTATTTAAGACCCTGAAAGAATTTTATTCCCGACTTCTTTAAATGTCAGTATTAGTGCATTCGAAATTATACGAAAAGCTTAGGCTAGTAGCCTATTACACATCTACATGTAACTCATTTTAACGTCTGCAGTACCGTTTGCTTCAGCTCAAGAGCCCTACACCGCTAAAGCGGTTAAGGCGAAGTAAATGGCTCTTCGCTGAACCTCATGAACCCTTCTGAAGAGTGTTGAAGCGTTGCTCTGGAGGTCAAGGGTTTCTGAAGTTTCTGCATTAGAGACATACATTCACATGCACGTAATACTGATAGTCTTGAAAAAGTCGTCTTTTTCGACAAATTAAACACTGTTACTGCTCCGAACATTCGCCTGTCGGACGCCGTATGAATATGTAATAAGCAACATTGTTAGCGCGTGGAACAGATGTGAAGCGCACTCGCTCACGGTTGTCATGAGAGACCCAAGAGCGGACCGAAGCTCCGTCCGCGAGACCAGCAGGTATCGGGTTTCCCTCAACAGGTGCAGCACCTGAACCAGAGGAGACCCGGTTTAGGGCTGTTCTGGAGAGTTGAACCTGGAGTATAATATTAATGTGTTTTCTCAACACATTCTGCCTTTGAGACACGAGAGGCTTGGGTTTCTTTAATAACACTGTTTTACAATTGTCATGTTACACATATGTTGATAATTATTAATTAGGCTATTATAGTAACAATACGTAGCCTAAGTATTAGCAGCTCTACAAATTAATTGTTCGGTAACTACAAGTTGTCCCTTAGGCCTATGTACCTACATAAGCAGTAAAATTGTCACTATCAAATATAGCAACCTTTAAAAAATATTTAAAAAATAATAAAATAAAACAAGTGATGTTGTTATAGAGCTGTCAAAATTACGTGGTCAAAAATTGTTGCCAAAAAAAATCGCGCTTTTCAGTCGTGAGATTTTGTTACATCAAAGGTGAACAGGTCAATATGACATAAAAATTATAAATCTGAAAGTAAGGAGGAACATTGCGGCACCTATGTGCTTCATAAAGTGTGGAAATCCAAGCACATGTGGCATTGATTTTGAGTTTATCATGCGGCGGCCGCAGTGCCACTAAAGCTGATTTCCCCAGACACAGCAGATCAGTGTCGATAACATTCATCTGGAGCTTGAGCAGCTCGATCAGCATTTCACACAACTGTCCTCTCTTTCCTACAGCAAACAGTTGTCTGACCCAAATCGATGTAGAGAAATTGAATGATCTGGATTGAAAAGTTCACAGTTTATGTGCATCTCAAAGGGACATGGTTCATTTTCGCTTTGTAGAAGCCAAAGCATTGCGCCAAACTTACAGGTTGATAAAAAGTGCATTGGTCAGAAACAGATTCATTTGTAGGCCTATTGTTTGCGTTGACATCATGTGAAAAACTTTCTACAACTGGGCATTGTAATAATTAATTCGCTTTGAAATGTGCATTTATTACGGCTATTTAAGTTTAGTAGGCTATCTGTTTGCATCGGTGTCAAGATTTCTTGTCCATCAAAAGTAGATACAACTGTATCATTCAAGAAATCAACAAATAAGAAGCGGAGAAATTGTTTGTTTTAAGTTACGCCAACTTCATCGTGTATGTCTATCGAAAATAATTCAGACACTGATGTTTACCCTAATTAGACTTTTTACTTTTAAGTAAACAGCTAAATGCATTAGAAATGTGTCAGTACGCATATTTCTAGCCTTTCTTGTGTATTCGCATGTTTCTTCTTTAATTGCAAATATAGTGGGTGTATTTTGCCAGTATGCTTTACGCACTGTTACAGGGTGTATTTTGAATACTTCAGATCTAGATCAAGATGGGGATTTGACAGGTGCGCATGTTTGTGTGATGGACACACACCTGCTTTTGGGAAACACAGTCGCCATTGTTCACAACTAATGAGGGCATCATATGACACATTTATGGAAAATAGCGTGAAGAATATGTGTGTGTCTCTCGCGCAAAAGTACTAAAAGGATTATGTGGGCAGTGAATATTTTGTGGACGTTTCTCACAGAAACTCCGTGAGGCTGTTGTGCTGGTTTTGTCCAGGTGATGCTCATCTGTTTTATCAGTCACCAGAGTAACGGGGCGGCGTTTCTATTGCGCATCAAGAGCCACAAGACGCAGAAAGTCGCCGCGCAATGGATGTGTTTCTGGCACGCGCGCGTCTTCTGCCAATTGTGCGCTACATATAACGCTTAGATAGTTATATTATCGCACGCGTTTTGTCTTTCTTTATCGGAATAATGAAAATGGAGCAGAATAAGGCTCGGGATTCGCCGAAAGAGCCGTCCTCTCATCACACGGAGATGCTGCTGGCTTTACTCACGCAGAGAGAGGAGTTACGGAAAGGTACAGCCGACATCAGAGCACGGAAGAAACTTACAGATCAATTCAGATCTAGAAAAATATGAAGCACCTCAGAGCATTAGTCCAATCTTGCGTGAGTTGCACATTTGGTGAAAGCTTGTAATTTAATTATCCTTACATTTAAAAAAAAAATGCATTTTAGGTGACTGTTGTTTAATGCTCTTTGTGTTTAATTTTAACAGATGATTTGTAATTGTGGAGTAGATCTTTTCTCAGTAGAGTTGATTTCTCCTGCATGCGTAACGCTTTTTGTGCCGCTCTAATGCTCTGGATTAGGAGTGATTGTGTTTCTGTGGGATTAAATCTTAAACAGCGGCTCACAACAACATAAGTCTGCGTCTTTCTGTTTCCAAAAATCGGCAACATTTCCCATTTTGGACTTTGACGCGCATGAAAGATATTAAGGTGCAAAATCGGGGTTTGATCATTCGCGTCTAGGTGGAAAGTCCTTGGTGTACAAATAGGCTACATTTTAGAAATAAAACGAAAACATTACAGTGTGTTGAGAAATAAGGACAATTTCCCCGAAACAGCCGGTCATTCTGAGTGAAGGCTGCAGGAGGACAGAAACTATTTCAGACGCTATGTTTGAACGAAAAATTTGAGATTTCTGCCCTTATAGACTAATAATTAGAGCTGTAGGTTGATTGAATAATTGATAGGTACTCGTGCACCTGTTCATGACGTGTGTGTTGATGTCAGAGAAGCAGCTACACGCTCAAAGACACTTGATTTGCCAGATAAAACGCGCCTCGGCCTTATTTATTGAATTGTTATTGTTATTAATAAGAAAAATTCGAGGAGTGAGTGGATCGTGGTTTCATTTAATTTTAATCAGAATTTGACCAAATTTGTTAGAGCATAGAAGATGTAATCAAATGTGTGTTTTCTGGATATTTATGACAGTCATATGGGTACAGCGAACTGTTAAGGACACCCACAGAGCAAGCGGGTTCTCGAAATTGAGCATTTAGCTACTCATCAACATAAGCACATGAAAACTGCTGTTTTGAGGACAACGTAAATAATAATAATAATAATAATAATAGTGTGTAGCTATTTATTGTTATTGTTATATTTGTTCATGTAGTTGATTTTATTTTATGTGCTTTATGTACCTGTGTAATGGAAAGGGTGTTGCTTTTTATTCAAGTCTTTATACAAGCTTTTTAAACAAAGACAGACTTAAGATTTACATCATAAATACTTAAGTGCACAATACTAAATTAACACATTAAAATTATCCGTTTTACGTTGTTAAAGAGAATGTTTACTTTAATAAAAGCTCGTCTGTTTACCGGTGTAGTTTACTGTGACCTTGAATTGCATTGTGATTTATCACAAGACTGTGCTTACATGCTGTAATATTGTATAATAATAATAATAATAATAATAAATATAAATAATATAATATACATATAATAATATAAAATACATATACGCCTATAAATCCTATGTAAACAAGTAATTGTTAACTGTGATGTTACTTTATTGCACAAACTTTGCATAGATGATAGCACGAAAGACCATTTAACAAAAATAAATATATAAGCAAACAAACAAATAAATAAACCTAATGAGTGAGCATGACCCGGGACTCTACTAAAACAGTTCACACTTCAACGCCCCCTCCAATGTTCAAACCAAAACTACGCCCTTGACAATACAGCAAAGAATTCGAATTCGAATTATTAATCATTTAATAATAATAGTAATAATAATAATAATTAGTATTACGCTTAAATGATCTCTCTCTCTCTCTCTATATATATATATATATATATATATTGTAATTTGTAATATTAATGGATATGTTTAGTAAATAAAACCACACTGAAAAACAAATTAAATGCATATCATAATCAAAGCACGAATGAAAGCGGCGTTCATCACTTAAATAAAGCGAAATTACTCGGTCAGGGCAACAAACAGCCGTCATCTTTTGCATGTTTTGTCTTTTTTAATTTAACTTTTTTTTTTATTCGCAAAAAGGTTAATGATGCATTTCATTCTGACACAGTATTTGATATTAACCGCTTTCTTGTTTTTTTCTACTTGCAGATATTCCCGTTTGCGCAGGCTGTAACCAGCACATAGTCGATCGTTTTATCCTGAAGGTTTTGGATCGACACTGGCACAGCAAGTGTCTGAAATGCAGCGACTGTCAGTCTCAGCTGGCCGACAAATGCTTCAGTCGAGGCGACAGTGTCTACTGCAAAGACGACTTCTTCAAGTCAGTCCTTCTTCAGCACTTGTTTCATATCGTTCACACTCACGCTTCGGGTGCCATTTGACCGGTGTTTGACCGTATTTTGCCTGCAGGAGATTCGGGACCAAGTGCGCTGCGTGTCAGCAGGGCATCCCGCCGACACAGGTGGTCCGGAGGGCGCAGGACTTCGTGTATCACCTGCACTGCTTCGCCTGTGTCGTATGTAAGAGGCAGCTGGCCACAGGTGACGAGTATTACCTGATGGAGGACAGTCGACTGGTGTGTAAAGCTGATTATGAGACCGCCAAACAGAGAGGTACGTGCACACGCGACACCTTTGTTTATTCAGCAGATGTTTATTTTTGTAAGAGAAAATCAGAGACGTTAGGCTACCCAAAGCGCAGTTTTGTATGAGCAGGCACAGTTGCCTAAGTCTTCATTGTTTTACTTCTTTCATTCGATGACCTCACATTGATTGGCCGCTTTTAACTCTGAGCTTAATCTCGCTGGTCGTGGGCTCGTCCATAAACATTTGACCCGGCTCAGGTAATTGCGAACTCGCCAGCCTCCAAATCGATAAGTGCCAACGCCGTACAGAAGCGTTCTAGTGAGCGCTGTACACACGCACTAGAACTGATCTATGGAGCCAGAGAGACACAATCTGCATTCAGGGCAGTTTTCAGACAGATTCAGCGTTTTAATACTGGACAAATCGGACCGCGTAGTGATTTATTTGGAAATGGAGTCTGGAAAGGCCTTTAGTGTCATCCGTTGAGTCGATAAACTCACGTTACACAGCTCATCACTGAATATGTGCGTTCTAAATGTTCAAAACATGCGTTTCGGTTGACATCCATAGAATAGAATAGAATAGAATAGAATAGACATTTAAAAATAAAGGCTCCAAAAGGGGGTATTCGCAACAGTGCCACAGAAGAACAATTTTTGGTTCCCCAAAGAACCTTTTAACTTAAAAATAATATTTTTTTTTCTTATTGTGAAAACATAAAGAACATTTAGTGCAAAAGAAAGATGCATGGATGTTAAAGGTTCTTCATAGAACCATCTATGAAAATAAAGAACTTATTTAAAGAATAGAAAACGGCCATTTTTAGAATAGAATGGAATGGATGATAAAACGAGCATACATCTCGAAATGAGAATAGATTCTAATGTCTATAAGAAATAAATTCGTTTGTTAACTTAAAATATGTTTCTTATATTACAGAGACGGAACGCTCGTTGTGAATTATTTAGGAAAGGGGTCTGGAAGAGACCCTGAGCATCATTCGTTGAGCAGATAAACTTACATTACACTGAATAACTGCATTCTAAATGTTTAATACAGGCCTTCAGTGCCTTCACCTCACCGACGCTCAGATTCGAATAGAATAGAACGTATAATGTGCAATTGTTTCTGTAAAGATATTATAACTTGACTAGCATTCGTTTAACCTAATTTAAATAATAATAATAATAATAATATAGTTTTGACTGGAATAAATTTAGACATTATTTGAAATGCGTTTACATTTGTAACCTTAAAGAATAGAATAGAATAGAATAGAATAGAATACATAGTCATACTTTAAGAAGAGTATGCCTTAATGATGCCGTATCAATTAACATAAAGGTGTAGCCTGATTGTAGAATTAGAAATAAATTCGTTTTTATAAATCAAAATATGTTTCTTATATTACAGAGGCGGATTCGACAGCAAAACGCCCGCGCACAACAATCACCGCCAAACAGCTGGAGACTCTGAAGAACGCGTATAATAACTCCCCGAAACCCGCGCGCCACGTACGGGAGCAGCTGTCGTCGGAGACCGGTCTCGACATGCGGGTGGTGCAGGTAACAGCTACATCTACATCACACCTACAGCGCATTCTCAACACAACAAATGTGCAATATAACAGAACTACACCGCAAAAACGCGCGGTTATTTATCTCACCCTTAAAAATGCAACTTTCTGCGTGACATTAAATAATAGATTTGAATTGAATAAAAAAAGATAATAGCCTAAATGTTACCACACTAAGCACATTTGTGTAGGTTCACTGACAATGAAGTTAACTGAAATTAAAACACTAAATGAAAAATTGTCATTAATAATACTAAAGAAAAAAAACATATAGCATATAAAACGCCTAGCCCAGCTGACTGCGACTTGGACGTATAAAATTATAATATTCATAGGATATCCAATATGCAATATGTAATTGTTCCCTGTAATATTTTCACGCTATTATTCACAAAAAAAATGTAACGTATCATCTATTTACATATATATAGATATATACATAATAAATATACACAGTACACATACAC
>NW_015536624.1:3565431-3588573 GCF_001515605.1 Sinocyclocheilus anshuiensis | reverse complement strand
ATCATTTGACAGCACTGCTATATATATATATATATATATATATGTGTGTGTGTGTGTGTGTGTGTGTGTGTGTGTATATATATATATATAAGGCTCGTGTCAGGTAGAAATAGCTTTTTCCTTTTTTTACTACAACTTTTTAGAGTGGTGCCTCAAAAAAGATCAGCAATGGTGTGAAATTTACCCACGTCTCTGCACAGGTCTGGTTTCAAAACAGAAGAGCAAAAGAGAAAAGACTGAAAAAAGATGCAGGTAGGCAGAGATGGGGACAGTACTTCAGAAACATGAAGAGGTCACGCGGGAGTTCCAAATCGGATAAAGACAGCACTCAGGAGGAGGGCATTGACAGCGATGCTGAGGTCTCTTTCACGGGTATGTTTGCTCCCAAAACTCTATAAATATGACTAATGTGTGTGATATACCCCAAAAATGGTCATGAATGATTTTCAAAAAAAATTTTGCTTTAAATCAAATATTGCAACATCAAAGCCATTTTGATTTAAAGCATAGAACTGTTTATTAAATAATTTTCTGAAAAGCTTGTTTAAGAAAATAAATGGAAAAAGTGAGAGCTCTGATATACTGCATGCCAGTTTTTCAGTGAAATTTTTGATTGTAATTCTGGCATCCATCACAAACAGCCACACTCTCTTCAGAAAAAGGTCCCAGAAGAGGCTTTTCACAGCAGTCACAGAGGAACCATTTAGGATCCCCAAAGAATCGTTCAGTTTAACAGTTCTTAAAATAACCTTTTTTTTTGTTTCTTAGTGTAAAGAACATTTTAATAATCTAAAGAACCTTTTTCCACTTTAAAGGAACCATTGATGGCAATACATAAAATAGTGCAGATATGTATAACAATTGAATTTTTGTGTATTGAACAATCCACCACTCACTTTCATTTTTTTTTCTTCGACATGTTCTACATGCAGATGAGCCGCCTATGTCGGAGCTGGGTCACTCCAATGGCATTTACAGCAGTCTGAGCGAAAGCTCTCCGGCTCTGAGTCGTCAGGGTGGAGGTCATCCACCCTTCCCGCTGGAGCATGGTGCCATCATCCCCTCACAGGAGCAATACCACGACATCCAGGCCAGCAGCCCCTACAGCCTCCCGCAGTCTCCAGGCTCACTACAGGCCCTTCCCAGACACCAGCCCCTCATCTCCAGCCTGGTCTACCCAGAGTCAGGCCTGCCCATGGTGTGTCAGAGCGGAGGCCAGAACATGACTCCAGGGGTTCGCATGATGGCCGGGGGAAACGGGCCGAGCTCTGATTTGTCCACGGGAAGCAGCGGTGGGTACCCGGACTTCCCTACGAGCCCAGCATCCTGGTTGGATGAAGTGGATCATGCCCAATTCTGATAGTTTTGAAGATGCACATTTGGAAAGAGACCTAGAGCAGATCTCCACCAGTGGACAGGGATTACAAAGCAGATGAATTTTGTATCTTCTCTAAAATTGGTTAGCGATCGACCCAAGACTTGAGCTGGAAAGTCTCGCCAAGGCTTTGAACTTCTGGTTGGTTCTACAAGGACACGACATTGAGTGGGGAGCTTTCAGCAACTATTAGAGCTCTTCACCAACTTTTACTATACCTAGACCAGGACTTTTAATTATACTACAATGCAAAGATTTTATTTTCTTCTTCAAGATGAGAATTCAAGTCAGTTACAGTAAGGTAGAAGTATGGTGCACCAAGAAAAATTAAATCATCCATCATTGCTGTTACTGATGTGTATAAATGTGATATCGCCAGTTTGGTCCAAGTGTCTGGTCGTTGCCAAATGTCTATATGCATTATATAACATTTTATCAATGTGGAGTCTTTATTTTTATACAACCTCCTTGGACTATATGATCAGAGAGACTTTGTATGTTTCACAACAGGGATAGACAAGTTGTAGGCTAGTTGTTGTCTCTTTCTATTCAGTAGGAGTTTCTCTATGCATTTGTGTGTTTTCAGACGTGTCACGTTCATTTCACTGTGTTGAAAACGTTTGGCCAAGGCACTGTGGCTCCTGTATGTGTTATGTAAAAAATGTTTTATGTCTTATTTATTCTCTCTGATGATGGTTGGTCATAAAGGTCTTTAATAAATTTGTCAGTGAAATCCTCAAGTAGCCATCGCTTCCTGGCAGAGCTCTTTAACGCTGTGGGCTTGTGTTTTTTATTTCTTCATTTACTAAAAGGATGCAAATTTCTGTGCCATTTATATCCTCCCCGTTGTTCTGCGCTCTCTACAGCGGAGGAGCGGCCATCTGATCCGGGAAGGTTTCTCCAGTGGCTCGTTGGCAGCGAGAGCGTTAGAACGGGCTTGGATATTTATTTCTTTTTTCCGAGATTAATCACATCGATCTTATATCAGGGCACAGATAATGGACCCGGATCTGGCTGAGTTGGCGAATCGCCGGTCTGGCTTGTGACCAGAGGCGTATCAAGAGTTCAACGCCTCTTTAGCAGAGAAATTCGAGGCGGACGCTACTGCAACATGTCGATTTGGAGATAAGTGTGCCATGTTTACCCGGTTGCCCCGACGGGACAGAAATATTCAATCTAGCATGTCAGGGTTTGGTCTGTTTTCTATTTCACAATTTAATTCAATTACACAGATGAAATGCTGTGAGTGCCAGGTTGTATTTTATTCGACATAACGGTATAATGACGCAACCCCAAAAACTGTTTGTTTTTTTATGATTATATGTATGTATGTATGCATGCATGCATGCTTTAAGGGGCTGTAATTAGAAAGTCCAAATCATAATGCCTTCATGTCGGAATCAGTTTTAATTTACCTGATAAAAGCTGTTCATCTCAATAGCGGTTACTCGGCTGGCGCGGGACTTCCTGGATGTACGCTGAATTCTCTTTTCAGTTTTTACCTGAACCGTAAATACCATTTTACCCAGTGATCTTTGCAGCTGTTAAGAGCCCTCCAAAAGTATGAACTGGTTAAATATAACATAATGATTAAACAAAATATGGTGTAAAAAAGTAAGTATGGTGCTTCAAATAAGTTTATATTTTTACGCCGTTATTGAAAATTCGGTTCGATTATGCATGTCATTTGTCTATTTAAAGCAGTGCGTAAAAACGGCAGAGGGTTTAAATGAAAATGCGAGTGCACTATAACAGTAGGTTGAGTTAGAAGAAAAGAATACCGGTAGTAGGCCTACACAAGGCTCTATGCAACTTTCCGTTTCTGGCACAAACAGAGAAGAAAGTAATGGTAGCCTATATATTTCACACCTTTTCAAAAAGTAGTTCAGAGTTTTGTATTTGCTATAGTGCTTATCAAACAATAGCAAATACAAGAATACAGAGGCAAGAGTGCCAGGTCGCTTAGCAAAATTGTCTGTTCATGTGCTCCACTAAGTCGTGGTTTTAGGTAACAACAGCAACGGCTCTGGCACATGACCATATAGCGACTCTTATTGGTTGGCCAATTTTCTTCATAGTGCGAGGCACTGAATTGGATAGAAGTGTTTGCTCAGTGTGTGCACTGTGCACCTTCTGCTTCATTCTCTGTGGCAACCAATGGAAAAAAAAATGTAAATGTAGGTAAAGCATCAGTTACACATAAGTTACAGCATATTTTGTTCTTCATTTTGTGGCATTAGCATGCTCCCTATATTTAAAGAAAATAAGTAGGCTAATACATTTCATTCTATGATTTGTAAACTTGCAAGTGGGAACTTCTCATAAGAACTTTTCGCGTTGTTGATAATTGTTTTGCAAACCTTAATGCCAGACTTTTTAAAATTGTATTAAACTGAGTTTCTCCTCCAGTCTGGTCAAGGTTACAACCGTCTGAATCAACTCTGTCCCGAGTCTTTCTTTTCACCATTCTGGAAACTCTCAAACTTCTAATTAAGATTGACTGGGCTTCTGTCGTTTGGTGTAGCTTTAATTGTGATCCATGTAACGTGAGGCGCCGTGGGACCCAACGAGACAATGAAACGTAAAAGCAAAGCTAATCTGAGCAGATCTGAGCTCTGGTCAGTTTACAGAACACTTTCCACCAGCAGCTCCGGTGGATTTGCCAGTAAAACGGTTGTTCACACTGATTAAGCAGACAGACAGGAGTTTTAAGGCGGGTTTTCTCTTTTCCTCTCACCTCAGATGCTGCAGTGACAGGTGTGTGATCGAGACATAACAAAGCACAGATTACACATGCAGATGTCCTCTGTGTGAACCGTACTGAGAGATTACCCTTCCCACACTCACATCAACTCTAGCACTTCACACAGGTGCTTTTATGTAAGGAGGGTTTATTTTCCCAGCATATAATGTGTAAAGTGAATTTCCTCTAGTTGTTTGTGTGTGTGTGTCCTGTTGCATCATTCACCCATTAATTCATTTGCACGCTTTGTGTTTTTGCTTCAGTTTTATAAGAACATTAGCATTTAAAATAGATATTTAGAAATACATTTCCAATTTGTGACATAAAAAAGTCGCAAAATTTTTATTTCTGCATAGCTAAATATATGTAATTGCTCAAGTGAGCTGATATTTTCTTTGAAATGTGGAACATACCACTTAGCTTGAACAGTAGCCTACATCTAGACAGATATTTACCAAGTGATATCTAATTCGTAAAAAATATATTTCCAGTTAAACTGAAATCATACACAAGAAGAATAAACAAAACGTGTACTGACAGAAATGCACTTATATTGACAGTCTATGGCACTGATTACACTTTTATGTAATGTAGTCAAGTTTGATAGGTTTTAGCTGATGGCATTCTTGCAGAATATTATGTTGTTTGGTGTGTCACACACTGAAGAAGAAAGTAACCTAAAAATGGTAAAAATCTAAATTAAATAGTTTTATTCAAGCCAAAAATATTATTTAGCAACATTGAATGAACTTAAATATATTGATTTATACCAACAAAATTCATTTTTATGGGTGAAATCTTTAACCCTCTGATGCTGCTTACGTGGAAGTCGAACAGGAATTAGAATTTTATTTATTTCAATTAAATGAATGTACTGTGTTTTAGTTCAAAAATGGTTTTATTACATATTTTGTGTTTTTAGTGAAGTAAAAAGTTAAAGTGAAGCAAAAAAAGTTTATAATTTTGAAAAATGCATACAAATGCACAAAAGTGTTATTTTTATATATATATATATATATTTTTTTTTTTTTTATTATTTTTTTTTTTTTCAAAACGTGTTTTACCCTATAACAAATTGCCTTCAGGACAATAAAGTTCATCTTATCTTATCTTAACTGCATGAAAATCAAAGCTTAAATAAATCTAAACAAGTTGTGCTCCAAATTTGAGGTTGATATCACAAAACATGCTTTCAGTAAGATTTAATTTGGGCGCAATACTAAACATTTTGATGAAATTCGATTCCCATTTATTTCAACTCATGATTAAACATACTGTGCAATAAACATACTGCATCATCTGCCAGTAGTTTTTGATATTATTAAAGCAATTTTTATGCATATTCTCCTTTTGTTCATAAGCATGTTGAATTGCTGCTAAATCAAGTCTAATAGTACTGTGTGTCCAAATATGACAGTATTAGTCACAGTGTTCCGGTCAGCTGAAGGGAAAGCTACTGTACATGTGGGTGGATCTCACAGCTGGTTTGGCGTCAGATGGCCAGAGTAAATCAGTGCTGCCAGTAACACTTCCCCAGGGTCCCACACGTCACCCGCAGCATTCAGGCCTAATGGAGCAGCCCTAAAGACACAGTCAGACCCGTGTCTGCTGGGCCTCTGGGATACACTACAACACTCAACGACTTTCATGAGTAAACAATCAATTAACTCTGCTAATGAGTAATAACCTCTGCTGTGTGAGAGAGCCATGCTGGAGGAGGAGACAACACTGTGAAAAAAGCAACTATGAACTATGAAATTACACAAAACACATGATCAACAGAATTCGCCCAAATGTTCTTCAAACTAGTCAAACACAGTTATCTAAGGTTTTTTTAAACTGAACATGATGCATTGCAGCATGAATAAATGATACAGTTACTGTTATAGCATTACTGTTGTTTTGCTGTTTACTGAATTTTGTTTAAGCTTATGCTGTTTTGTAATTATTGTTAGTTATTTGTTGCGTTTTTATTTTAAGAGCTCATCAATTTTGTTGTCACCGTTCCTGAGATTTGATAAGCTAGCATAGTTCACTTCACATATTAAGAGTCCTGAATGGCCAAAATTGCAGATCAACTTATGTATTAGTAATTTGTAGAAATCAGTTGCCTCGATGAAGTAGTGTTACTTAGGACAGTACAACAGGTTAGAGAACCTAAAAAATTGTAATGCAGAAATTTCAATTTTTTATGTTTTCTCAACAATTCCTTTTTAAAAATGCATGCTTTAGTGAGGTTTAAAGGATCTGAGCAGGTATTAAATAAATGTTCTTTTATGGTATCTGACAACATATTTCATTTAATCAAATAAATCATGTATGTCTCAAGAAATCAACACAACAAAGAGATTATAAGTCTGAAATACAATAATGCATAAAAGAAAAAAGTTTTCTTACGATTAGCACAGGTTTTGTATTTCTTTTTGCAACTGATTAATCATCTGTCTCATTGATTTAAGCGTATGCTCAAAGCATTATTTGTGGATAATTTTGGCAATGTTCACTCAAAAACTGAGGAGCATAAGCTCAGATCAGTGAGGCCATGATCAATCAGTTCCAAAAAGAAACACAAAACCTGTGCCAACTGAAAGAAACAAAAAGACTGAATCCACGATTTGGTGATAATATAGCACAATAAGAGATTTATAAGCAATTGTTAAAAGGCTGGTCATTTTTGACCAGAAACATTAAATTAAGCAAAGGATTTTCAGCACAAGGGTTAAATACTGATATTTGACATTTTAAATGTGACTGGTGCAATCATATTAAAAAACACAATCTCACCACAATGTTTTGGCATTGTTGTTTTAAATGGTTACTATGTGGTTACTAGGGTTGCTTGCATTTTCTGTGACGTCCCTGTGATCTTCTGGTTCGAAAATATTGCTCGGGTTCCTCCTTCAGGATTTTTCCACCTGTTTTATGGCCCAGCAGGTAAACATTGTGAGAAGTAAAAGCAAAACTCTCCTCAACAAGACACGACTTAAGGAATCATTCATTGCACAAGTATAGTGATAGCAATGCTTGACTTCACAAACACTACGAAGTCAGCTGATCAAGCTCAGCGTTCAAACACTTTACCAAGCTGGATTTGTGACGTTTCTCTAATTTCATGATTTCATAATGATTCTTGAATTTCTCTCATCATTTGCCCTGTGTGTTATTTTTAGAGACAAAATATAAGATGCTCATGAAACGAAGCATCTCTGCTCAAACATCTGAAGCACCGACTCCAAAAGCAGATTCATAAAGATTGATAATCGTGCTCATTTATTTCCCAGAACCTCAGTAATCACCAGCTATCTCATTAGGCCCTTCTGAGTGCTCGGCGGTCCCCCAGGGGCCCTTTATGTCTATGAGGTGTTAACAGCTCCCCGAGGGCCGCCGTCTGCCCCGCTCAGACCCACACAGAACACAGACACAGATGGTCCCCGCAGACGCCACACTTTTCAATTATGGCGTGCTGTGAAGAGCCCATTCCTCACCACTGCCAAATGACTGTGCGTGTGTGTGTGTGTGTGTGTGTGTGTGTGTGTGTGTGAAACACCCACATTGCAGTGGCCCACACACATGCCATTAGAATATCAATCTTGAGTTGTGCATCTGTACGTGGAGGTCATTTTTTAACACAGCACAGCTGTAGGTTGGTGTGGTTGGTGCTGATTGAGTCTGCCGTTTTGATGTGATGATAAATCACGGCATGCGTTACGAGGCATCGGTCCGGTCTATGCCGCCCACGTGTGCGTCTCATGAGCTGGACTGGGGGTCTGAGGGCATGTGCCACGCTGACACACTCGTTAGTGCTTCATTTGAATACAGTGTTATTATCACAGCTGGGCGTGAGAATGACGATTAATAAAGCGACTTTCATTTTTACTCCCTCTGTGATTTAACCGATGACTTGTTTACTTGAAATGCTCAAAAGCAATAATTAATGTTTTGTGTTTTACAAAAAGGAGGATGTGCATTAGTGGCTTGCAAAGTCAGTCATCAGGATTATTATTGCTCATAGTCATAATAACCACAGAATACCAATAACCATAAAATAACCATAGAATTCACCAAGTAACCATCCAGTTAACACACTAAAACTATTCAGAACAAAGAACAGAGACCCTCTTTTACAAACATTTGATTAGTCACTGAAATAGTGCACACACACACACATATATATACAGTATATATATATATACTGTATATATGTTTTTTTTTTTTCTTTGTCAAAATCCTAAAAGTGATTCTAGGTTTGAATTAAATGTTCCGATTCTGGACACTTGGACACTTGGATTTCTGCAGTGAAGCCTTAGAATTTGACCATCATATCAATTTTAAAAGACATCACAATTTTGCTTTAACATAATGTTCTCAGCCTTCATGTTGAACTGCACCGAATGTAACGTATGCTGCCTGGAATTGTTGTCTAGTTAGGCAGCTTACTAGGTTTTGGAACAGAGCTAATGCATTCGTTTTTCGCTTACATTCAAATGGTCAGACGTTCTGTGAAGAGCACAAGGCTTATTCGCTGTTGCACAATGTTTTAATATGCTGCACATGTGGCACATTAATTCCTGCTTGTGTTGTTGTTGGGTTGACAACAAATCAATCAGGTGGCGGGTCTTTTTCCCAGTTCTGAACTGCTCTCATTACGTGGCAGCAGACGGCAGGACATCATTATCATGCTAGATGAAAGCAGCGTGGAAAAACCAGCCCACCTGCATTTACTTCTGTCATTGAGATGTTATTGTTTCATGATAACTGCTCTTCAGGGCGATCTTGGTGTCTCAGGACGCAGGAACATTTATAAATGCTGAAACATGAAGTATCAACATGTTGACAGCATTTAAAACCTAAACACTCTTACGCATGAACAGCTTGAGATGTGAGATGTATTTAGAAATAAATCCCATTTGTGACTAATAAAATAAAACATATTTGATGTCTGTAGCTTTGAACTCATCTATATACTTCAGTCATGCACAGTCTTTCTCTTCCTGATGACATCATCTTGCACTGTACAGATTTTTGTCCAATTAGATGCTCTTTAGAATGAGAGAAAACAAAACACAGTGAACCTGTAATAATGTAAAATAAGGTGCACACGTTAACTGTCAAATGCAATGGCATACCATATTTCATGAATCTTACATCTAAATTCAATTCCTTTATTTTTAATTTCCTTAAATAAATAAAAAAAAATCCACAGATTAATTAAAACAATTACATGGGTCAGTCAATACACATTTAAGTACATTTTTTAAAATGTAGAAATTCATTCCACAACTTGGAGCATGAAGCTGATTTTCCATGCTCTGAATGCACCCCAGGAACTTTTAATTAAGTCCCATTGAAGATCTGGTGGTTTAATTTTTTTCATGTAAGGATCAAAGACTAGTAATGTAATTTGGAAGCATGCCCAGAAATGCCTTAGTGGTATATAATAATATATGTGATTTTCTTTGTTGATTTAAAAAGGATCAACCTACATAATCATACAAACGACAATAAAAATTATGAATTAATTATTTTGTGAACCCCAAAGGATTTGTATGTCTCTAAAGTTGAAAAGGGTTCGCACTAAGGGTCGGTTATAATTGTAAATGTTTTAAAGAAGTATCTTCTGCTCAACAAGGCTGCAATTATTTGATCAAAAATACAGTAAAAACAGCACTATTGTGAAATATGATTACAATTTAAAATAGTTGTTTTCTATGTGAATATAATTATTTATTCCTGTGATCAAAGTGGAATTTGCAGCATCATTACTCCAGTCTTCAGTGTCACATGATCCTTCAGAATTCTTCTAATATGCCGATTTGCTGCTCAAGAAACATTTCTGATTATCAATGTTGAAAACAGTTGTGCTGCCAAATATTTTTGTAGATACTGACATAAATTTGATTTATTTTCTATTCAGGATTCGTTGATGAATAGAAAGTTTGAAAGAACAGCATGTATTTGAAATAGAAATCTTTTGTAACATTAGAACATAACATCACTGTCACTTTTGATCAATTTAATGTGTCCTTGATGAACGAGAGCATACATTTTTTTTAAATACTTTTGGAAATGTTTACTTACCCCAAACTTTTCAATGGTAGTGTATCGTGGTTTTCAATAAATAAATGTACGCAACACAACAAGTGTGATCATGCTGGATCTTTTTTTCTGTGCTATACTGAACATGTTTATTTTCATATGGTTTTAATTCCATAATCGTCACAAACTCTGTCCTGTAGTGAAGCACTGAACTCTCCTAAATCCCTCGGACTGAAGGACGCAGATTTTGGGAACAATCTAGGTCGGAACATTTGTTTGTCATTTCATTGTTTTTTCATAATTCATGTCAGTAAGATGGTCTTATGTAGGAAGGGTGGGGGCCGTAATCCTCATGGCAAGATGTATTTATTGAAGATTAATAACAGAGCAGCAATCTCATCATGCTGTCTATGATTTTGCCGTTTTGTCCAAAGTGGATCAGGGCCACAGACACAGACGACGCCATCTTGAATGAGAGATGCACAAAGAAAATCATAAATGCTTACGAAGCTCTGAGGACGAGAGAATGCTCATTTGAAGCTCAACGGGATCAAGAAAAGTCTTTCAAATGTACGACTTAAGAAATTGTACTGATTTTTGCTACTGTTAAATTTACTTAAAGCAAATAAGTCAGTGCATTCGAATGCATTTTCTAAATGTAATTTCATAGTGTGCAATCACTCAGTTGCATAAAACAGCTGATTGAATCTGTTTTTGTTGGCAGTATACATAAATCATTTGCATTGGCATTAAAAGAAACTGGTCGTGCTTTGCATGGAACTGGATGGAGAGAGTAAATGTTGAAATGAGGTGCTGTTTTATGTGTTTCTGAGCTCAGAGAGAAAAGAGGGAGACTTTTAGTGTTTTGTGTTCTGTATGTCACAGTTTGAAAGCGTTTCTGCTTGTGTTTAGGAATAAAGTGTTATATGTTGTTTAACTCAAAGAAAGAAGAAATTGCTTATATTTCTACTGCAAGAAATATTATTACAGTACACTCTAAGAAAAGTCTGTAAGATATGACCCAATGTAGTGTTCCAGTGCCTGTACTTTGAAATATTTTTAGAAAATTACCAGTACATTTTCATTTTTCTGGGGGTTTTTTTTTTTCTTACTTTGGCCATTAAACACGTTTAATTGTAGCACATTTGACTAATTACTGTTTGAGTTTACAGATTAATCCTTTGTTAAGGATAATTTTTGAGTGGGTTTATATAATACAAAGATATACTCTTATAATGCTTTTATACAATTCATTAGCTGATTATTATTTCATGCATAGTAAGAATTAGCTAGTATTAACTTAATGGTAACAATAAGGTTCAAATGTACACCTTTCTAATAAGAATGTTCATTTCTAAAAACAAAAAGCTCTGTAGATGCCGTGTAGATCAGTCATGATTCTGTCTCATAGTCTGAGCCTTTCACAGCCCATAATATAGTCAGGTGAGAGAAAGAGATGAGAGAGATTTCCTTGTTCTCACAGAATGGACGGTGGGAATATTGCATATGCAGAACGGCTGGATTCATCTCATTGTCCTAATGGAACTATCAAACGCACGGACAGAAGACACAGGCACTGACAGACAGAGATAAATTTCTCCAGAGCTCACAGTTCAAGGTTCAAGGTTCAGTCCTGATCCAAATTATTTATATCCCTAATAAGAGAGTGCATTGAATAGATTGCTCGTCTCTGACCTTGCTGTTCATTGAAACCTCATCGGCAGGCGCAAAAATCCGCACCAGGATACAGGAGAGAAGGTGCTGGATGATGCCTGGAGGAAACGCGCTCATCTGTGTGTGGGTGTGATGGTGAAGGGAAGGGGCGGAGCGACAAACAGGAACTTGTTTGCATTCCATATGGAAATGAGCTGGAGCTCAAGGGTGTGTGAAGGACGCAGAGAAGGACGACACAAACACACAGTAGAAATGTTTCCTCAGATAAACTAAAGCATGTGCTTCATGCAGTAATAGCCATTATGTATATATCACTGAAGGTCAGATTAGATAGCTAATTAATGGAAGCCTGTTTCAAACACAGAATAACAGAATGATATTTTGTTCACAGTTTTTACTTTTTCTCAGAATTTTTGGTTTGTGCTTGTTTCTGAATAAAAAATAAAGAAGGTAATTGCGACGGACGCAGAGAAGGACGACACAAACACACAGTAGAAATGTTTCCTCAGATAAACTAAAGCATGTGCTTCATGCAGTAATAGCCATTATGTATATATCACTGAAGGTCAGATTAGATAGCTAATTAATGGAAGCCTGTTTCAAACACAGAATAACAGAATGATTATTTTTCTCAGAATTTTTGGTTTGTGTTTGTTTCTCAATAAAAAATAAAGAAGGTAATTGCGACTTTTTATCTCACAATTTTGACTTTTTTATTGCATTTGCAAGTTTATATCTCACAATATTTTTTGTATTATTTTTTGTTGGTTCAAAAACATATGACTTTTTATTTCAAAAATCTGCCTTCTATCTTGCATTTGAGAGTTCGTAGTTTATATCTCACAATCTCTGCCATGGAATAAAATTCTGACCTTTTTTTACTGCATTTTATCTCACAATTCAATTAAGACTATTTTTCTATGAATTATTACTTTATATCTCACAACTCTGTTTGTTTGTTTTGTTTTTGTTTCTACCACGGAAATAAACAAAAATGAAAAAGCCAATTACAACTCTTTATCTCATGATCATTTTATTTTTGTATATTTTATAGTTCATATTAATTGCAAGATATAAACTCTCAATTCTGAATCTCATGATCATTTTATGTTTTTTATATTTTATATTTTTTTATATTTTGTAGTTCATATTAATTACAAGATATAAACTCTCAATTCTGAGATGAAGTCAAAATTGCAAGAAAAAAGTCTGAATTATGAGTTTAAATATCTCAATTGCCTTTATAATTTTTTTCTGTGATGAAACAGGCTTTCATACTGTCTGTTAAAAGGTGGAAGCAAAGTGTGTTTTAGTCTCATAATTAAAGATTTCTCATGTTGTAGATCTTTGATATGGTCTGTGCGTCTCTTCTTTTAGTTCTGTATGAGGTGACATCTGACGTGTGAATCACTGGAATACATGTGCTGTTTTTACATTAAGGTTTAAGAAAATGAAGGGAACTTAGAGAATGTCTGGTGTAGTGTTTATCTGAATCTGTTCTCAAGAGCTTTCTGGTGACTCTCTTCATGCTGTGCTCGTGTGTGTGTGTGTGTGTGTGTGTGTGTGTGTGTGTGTGTGTGTGTGTGTGTGTGTGTGTGTATTTATGGTGAATGCTCACACAGGTTGGCCATGATATTGATCAAACAGACACACACCGATCTCTGACCCTTAGATGGCGAGAGAATCTCAATCCAATAGACTGAAGTGTCTGAGCCACCCACACACACACACACACACCCTCGACGTGCCTGACCGATCAATACCGGGCAACATGATTTCCACATTATGGATTGGCAGTCCCTTTATTAATACAATTGCATGTGTGTGTGTGTTGAGAGACCTGTCTGTAGTGCTGGTACACAACTATTTCCTTTGTCACATTAGGACTTATTTATGCTTGTAAATAAGCAATGTCTATATGACATAGTTAATTACATTAGTCATTACATAGTTATTTTCATATTAAAACATTTTGCCTTTTTCTTTCTCACATACTAATATAAGATGTAAAATGGAAATTGTCCTTTATGTAGTCACATCTACATAAAATGGTTTAATTCAAGCCTAAAATACAGTGCTATCATTATATACCATTATAGTTTTTGTTAATATTTTGAATTGTAATATTTGTAATAATTATATATATTGTTTATATATAAAGTTTTTGTCATTTTTATTACTTTTTGAAACATGTCTAAAATTATACTTTATTAATTTTCATTTAATAGTTTTACTTTGTTTACTTTATTTACTTTATTTATTCTAAGTTAAACTAAATGAGAATGAGATATGTTGCTGAAATACTAGTAATACGTTTTTATATATAATCTTATATTTTATTTTATTTCAGTTCATTTTTATTTAATTTCAAATAGCAAAACAAAATGTTTTATGTTGTTTTTTATTTAATTAAATTTTTTCAGTTTTTTTATTTATTTTTATATTTTTTACATTACCATCCCTGGTTTGTATTAGGTTGCACCAATCATTTAAAAGGTGAAATAATGTGAGAATGAATCTTAATGGATTTGTATTACATGAATGAGTTTTAACATGACATATACTGATCTACATTAGTTCAGTCTTTCTAAAACCTTTGTTTTCCTGTCAGTAATTGAATTTTTCCTTTTCATTTTCTCATGACTATAATCACACACCTGTGATTATTACCTGTAATATTGACATCATGAGTTTGAGGTTCATGATCTGTGGTGATTGAGTTGCTGATCTTCAGCTAATGCAGTTTTACTCTTCAAACGGTTTCATAAAAACATTTTATAAATGAAGGGCAGTGTGTTTCTGAGGAATCGCCTGAGATGGCTCATGTTTTTTGATGTGTTGTTCAAAGGCTCTTCTCCAACACGCTGCATGTTCACTGACTCGCATCAAACAGCAGCAAAACCTTCAGCTCATGTCCTCATAGAGCTAGAGATCGCATGAGACAGACGCTGGGTGTTTTTATATTTGAGATGATTGGAGATCAGACCACAAGCAAACATCAGCTGCTTTTTCTTAGAATATTATAATTCCTGAGATTGTTCTACCTGCAGCAGTAATGCATGTTCAATCTGAGCGCATGGATTATTGTAATGTTTGGGAAAGCCACTCGGTTTATTTAATGTGCCATGTGCTGGTTTACTCTGTTGATCTAGTCGTCCCCTTTAAACACATGCCCACACACACACACACACACACAGGTCAAATAAGACCCTCCCTCTTTTGTTCCATAACATATACACAAGCTTTTTATGTAATGAAATTACAAGGACTTGTGTGTCCCATCATGTCCTATAGAGTTATGGGGAGGTTTTACATAAAATTCATATTGTGCAGGATGCATGTGTGCATATGCATGTCCAGCCGCATTAGAGGAATGAGTACAATAAATGCATGAATATTAAAATAAGAGCTAAGTGCTGATTTGCTGGGCAGATGCTCTCACATTAAACACATGCACTGCAGAACAACTGTGAACAAAAGAATAAATAATTGACAAAACAGATGCGCATCATTAAAATCTAAATGCACACCTACTTTGATGACATTTACTTAAATAAACTATTGTACCAATCATATTCATGCAGTTTTTGTTCTATTAGCTGTCCAGTCAGTGTGTGACTTCACATAAAGCAGTTTTGTATTAAATTAAAGTTGGCTTTTGTCATTCGCATCTGATATTTAGTTTCTACAATGCAAATTTCTCACTAGAAATTAGTTTTTTAGTTTACTTTAAAAATGTGAGTGTATGTTAAGTGTTAAAGCATGGCTTCATGAGTAATGACTGTCACTTATTTAATCAAAATCAAAATCAGTTGCATTTCTAGAGAGATGTTATTTTTGATCTCGGCAAACTTGTTGAGGCTGAAAGTTGTTCTGCAGAAGATCTCAGGGGTCAGAGGTCAGTGTCGGGCTGCTGCTCTTTGGCCTCGTCTTACGGACACACTTAATCCAACATGCGCCGCTTGGATTTCAACAGGCAAATCTGCTATTTCAAAACACTGGATTATGCATTTCTTTTATTAATGTGGAGCTGCGGGTTAAGAGGTGAGCTGACCAGATTATGAGGAAGCTCAAGGACTTAAATGTCACCGCGAGTTATAATAAAATATCAAGATGACGGGATAGAATTATGACGCTAAAACATAAAAAAGGTAAAAAAGTAGGTCTGTTGGGAAGCAGTAATCCAGCTGAACTCACACGCTTCAGTCCAACAAACATCGCTGATGAGTTTTCATAGTTGCAAATGAAATGAAAATTACTGGAGCACGTTTTAAAAGAAAATACTATTTAAATTATTCTAGTTCTAAATGTTAGTTTTTATTCATTATATTATTGTATTAATTATATGAACAAATGATTATTAGTTATTATTATTATTAATTAGTTAGCCCATCATTTCATGTCAGATTCACAATTTCTAAGTAAAAGGGCAACATTATAAATGTTTAGTCACAAAATGCCCAAATACTTAAATACATCAGCTGCCCATCTAAAAGTTAAAAGTGAATGCACAAGGTTATTCGCCAAAGAATTTTTAGGGAACATCTCACTCTTATGAAAGTTAAGCTTATACCCAGAAATTTTACTGAACTTGATTAAAATGTTCAAATAATATGAACAGAAGTCTCTGGATCAGAAATTTACAGGTATTTTATTTATTTAATTATTGGTTGCTAGGGTGGTACTAAAAAAACTAAAACATTTTGTAAACAGATGAAGAAGTTTAGTTTAAGTACTAAAATTACTAACTAGAATAAAATTAAAACTGAAATAAAACTTAACTTAAAAATGATATTAATAATATTTTTAATAAATAATGACAAATGCACATATTATTTCTAAAAAAATAAACTAAAAGTAAAATATAAAGTGAAATATAAAAATAAAAGCTAATTCAAAATATGAATAGATACTATAGTAGTGTATAAATAATACGAAAATATAAAAATGACAAAAGCACACAATTACTAAAAAAAATAAAATTAAAATGTAAAGTCAAAATCTAAACATAAAAGCTAATTCAAAATATTAATATAAACTATAATAGTAAATAATTAATACAAAATAACACTACACAGCACTAATAACAAAATTCCAGGGTTTTCATATCATTGCTGAATGCAGGTATAATTTCCTCTATATTTCTTCAAAATAAAGTGTTCATATGATCTCAGACAGAGCGGTTTAAAGCAAGGCGGGACTCAGAGACAGGGTTAAAATGACCTTGCATGAAACAACAACAGTCGGCCTTAATGTGCCGCATTACAAGATATGTTATAAAGCATTTTTATGAGGCGGCAGTAAAAGTAGTGGTAGCGGCCACACACACACACACAGAGAGAGAGACCAGCGTGACTCTATCTGAAGGCCGTATGTGTAAACAGGTCAGTAGCCGCTGATAGAGAGGTCACTGCGTCTGACTCGTGTTCTGGGTTCACCTTGGCTCTCAAACAGCTTCAGCTTCCTCTTATAAATCTGGAACATTCTCAATATGAAGGGCTGTTTCCCTTGTGTTCTGCTGCCTTGGTCTGTGTTCTGATACCAATCTGTGATGATCCTGACAGATAGACTGACTGTTGCCCTCTAATGGAGACACCAATAAATGCATTTCGGCCACTAGAACTTTCTGAAGGAAAAGTGAGCGATGTTTTCTCATGCAAAACTCACCAGCATGCTGCTTAGGCTGTTACTCTGGTGATTTTTTTAGTGCACTGCTCGTAATCTTTCATTCATCTTCTCCTCTGTTCTCCCATCATCTCTTGCTGGGCTCTGACAGCTCTCCAGCCTCCTTATTTCACACTATGGATGTTAGGCCAGGACTTATTGATCACATAACAAATTACCCATGAGTCATTGCTCTGCTTTGCCTCATGCAAGAGGCTGGAAAGGCAGGAAAATAAGAGACTTTCTTTAAGGCTCCTTCAAATTGTTAATTAAATTTGAATCAATTGCCCAGCATCTATCAGCACCGACTGAATCAATGAGGCTGAGACCACCAGGAGTTTCATACATGCAACCGAACAGCACAACACTATAATATCAATCATTCATTACTCACTGCGTGTAGGTTATTTTGCATATATACTTGAGTTTTCCTGCAGCTAAGAGTTTAATGTATGTTTGAGCATGCGTGTATGTTCACACTCACTCTAATGCATTTTGTAAATAATGTTTTAGAAAGAAGCCACGTTAGTAAAGTTTATTAAAATTATTATTATTATTATTATTATTACATTTAATAATTATATTTATATTATATTATAAAACAAAATAATTGTTTTTTAAATTGCGCATGCAAAAAATTGTTAAGCTATTTCTGCTTTGTATAATCTAATGTATTAAGCTTGAATCTGATATCATACTTTTTACTTAACCCATTTAATCCCAAATTTTTCCCAGACATGAAAATATCCAAATGATGTGTCATTAGCATAAAAATTGTTATATATCTTAGCCCAGCTATTTTAAACTGTTTGATCACATTCTAGGGTTATTATTATGCATAAAAAACCTTATGCAACATTGATAGGAACACGGAGATAAAAAAAAACAAATAAATTCAACCATCAACGCATTTCCAAATTGTTAAATTTTTATTGATTTTGCATCAATATTGTACATTTTTTTGTAACATTTGAATTTTTAATTTAGTGCAATATTTTGTATTTGCAACATTTTAGTGTAATTTTCACTAGCAACTGCAATTGGATTTATATTGTAAACCTAAGTTCACTGCTATCCCACCGGTCACTATTGTGACCATCAACATGTTTACTCATTCTCACAAACTGATCACCTCCATGCCACGCCGAATTGAGGCAGTAATTAAAGCAAAAGGAGCCCCTACCAAGTATTGAGTATATGTACAGTAAATTAACATACTTTCCAGAAGGCCAACAATTCACTAAAAATGTTTTTTATTGGTCTTATGAAGTATTCTAATTTGTTGAGATAGTGAATTGGTGGGTTTTTGTTAAATGTGAGCCAAAATCATCACAATTAAAAGAACCAAAGACTTAAACTACTTCAGTCTGTGTGCATTGAATTTATTTAATACACGAGTTTCACAATTTGAGTTGAATTACTGAATAACTTTTCCATGACATTCTAATTTATTGAGATGCACCTGTACTTTACTAGCCCTTTGTTTTGGAGCTTTGATGCAGTCATCATCTTCTCAAGGTGCTAACAGGAAATAAACTGCTCTGGTCATGTGACAGTTTGCACTAATCATGTGAAACTGCACATATTTCATTGAGACCCTTTATTTTTTCCATATTTGCAGGAAGTGCACTAAAACATCAGTCAGTAAGGTTTTTAGAGCTTTATAAATGAAAACCTTTTTTACAGTCACTTTTGTGACCAGTGGGATTAAATGGGTAAAATAAATCCAGTTCATTTACATGTTACCATTTATTTTAGTATAGTTTGAGTAAATGTAGAAATTTGAATTTTAAAATATGTATGAAAACTCTACACTGTTACTTTTGCAGGAAGCTGCAGAAACGTGTTTCCCTCTCTCTGAAAGTCTTTATTAATCATATCAGAGATTTATTAATCTAATCGCCCCATGGGTTGCTGTAGCAAATCATCAGAGTAATTATAGCAGTCATGGCCTTCCAAACAGACTGCACAAACTCCATAAATCCACACTGAATCTGCACTTGAACGGTAAATTAGAAGAAGAGCAGGAAAGTCCTTGATCGCGTCATTTAGTTCATTACTGCATGCTTCAGCGTTACTGAAACACACGTTAGCCTCATATTTCCACAGCATTCATATCGGAATTGCAGTCATCAATCTGACAATGTGTCAGAATCTATGATAACTGACAGTGTGGCAGACACATGATTCAGAACCATTAGATTCAGTTTCTTCTTCAATTGAAATTTAGGACACAGAAATACTCAGAAACACACAATATTAACCCTTTCATCAGGTTAGCAGGACACACATGCAGTGACAACCAGGGCCGGATTTACGCATAGGCATTCTAGGCACGTGCCTATGCTTGCTCGTCCAGGGGGGGCCCAAACACAATGAAGAGATATAATATTTTGTTATACTATGGGCTATCTACAACGATAAAAGAACCAAAACCTCAGAAGACATTGAGCAAATAAATATAACACACTACCATTGAGAAATTTTAACCAAAGTATGTTATAGACTTTTCATTAAGACCCTAAAGAATCATATCAACTTCTGGAAAATGGGCATCCGATGACCCCTTTAACAACGATGCTGTGGAGAAAATCCCAATCTCAATTCCCTGAGTCAGAATGATGTAATCAAGTCTGTTACCCTAAATACTTTTTATTTACTTAAATATTTTGCAAACCCATAAACGAGAAGATTTGTTATTATTTACTCATTTTGTTCCAAACCTGTATGAGTGTATTTCTTCTGTTGAGCACAAAAGAATATATTTTGAAGAACGTGGGTAATCAAACAGTTCCTGGTAGCCATTGACGTCCATAGTAATGAAAAACAAAACACAATGAAGAGATATAATATTTTGTTATACTATGGGCTATCTACAACAATGAGCAAATAAATATAACAAACAATAGGGTAAAAATGACAAACTATTTCCATGCCTTCCACCTTTTTTATGTACGAAAATCGCGTTTTCTCCGGTTCTCTCTATGTCTTCCACCTTTTTTATGTACGGAAATCGTGCTTTCTCCTGTTCTCTCTCACAGACACACACACACGCACTCGCGTACACACGCTGACAGAAACTTGTCATCAACGCCGCCCAGCGAATTTATCAATAAAATAGTTTCGCAGCTGAAAGCTACATGACATTTCTCAGTAGGGAGGTTCTTGAAACAGTTTAACTTAAAGATTCGCTATTAGAAGACTGCTGCTGAACACTGCTGAGAGACGCAGAGACGCAACACGCAAGTATTCACACGCGCTTAATCTCTCTCTCTCTCTCTCTCTCTCTCTCTCTCTCTCTCCCTCTCTCTAATAACTGTATTTAGACTGCATTAATAACTGCATTAGCCTGCATATCAATGGCTTAAGCCTCTGTTATTAGCTCTAAAATGACGTTTTTGACGGTTTGGGATGAGGTGCTTAAAAACAGTTCAACACATTTCAGGACGGAAACATGTCAAATATCTTGAAACAAATCATCTGAACAGTGTCTTGATGTGTGGTTGTGACTCCTGGCTGTTAAAATTATTAGAGAAATAACTCCCGAAGTGGTATGCCGCGCCTATTAATGGAATGGTCTTTCTGAGTTCTCAAACAAATTAAGAGTTACATTCGATTTTCAGAAGATTCGCTATTAGTAGACGCTGCTGCTGAACACTGCTGAGAGACGCACAGACGCAGGTATTCACACGCACTTAATCTCTCTCTCTGTCTCTCACTCTCTAATAACTGCATTAGACTGCATTAATAACTGCATTAGCCTGCATATCAATGGCTCAAGCCTCTGTTATTAGCTCTAAAATTACGTTTTTGACTGTTTGGGATGAGGTGCTTAAAAAATAGTTCAACTTCATTTCAGGAAGGAAACATATTTTGAAACAAATCATCTGAACAATGTCTTGATGTGTGGTTGTGACTCCTGGCCGTTAAAATTATTAGAGCAATAACTCCCGAAGTGGTAGGCTAAGCCGCGTCTATTAATGGAATGGTCTTTCTGAGTTCTCAAACAAATTAAGAGTTACATTCGATTTTTGACTGAATGCAAGCGCTTATTGCGATAGAAAACACTGTAACGTTTCCACTGATTAAGAAATATTTTTGTTTGCTTGGGTGGTAATATTAGGCCTATTATATTAATATAGGGAAGGGGGGCCCAAAAATTTGTTTTGCCTATGTCACGAAAAGAGGAAAATCCGGCCCTGGTGACAACCTGCTAAACAATACTGCTACATGTAATGGGGAGTATATTATACACACATCAAGAACCAGATTTAGACACTGACTGATGTTTTTTGTGCTTTAATGTTTGAGCACTTTAAAAAAATATCAGACACTTTTTCTAGCTGAATAGAGAGGTTTGATGTTCATGATGTCTGTCTGTCTTGTGTTTGTAATCTGTGTGTTTCTCTCTGGTCTGCTCTAATCTCAATGTTTCTTCAGGCTCTTTACTTTGGCAGAGCACAAGAACCAAGATGATCTCAAAAATACAACATGCCTGTCGCTTGAGGTGTTGGACACATGCCGAACACACAAACACGATTCTATTTATTAAAGCCAAGTATGAATCAAGTTAGTGTTTTTAAACATTTTACATTTATTCTAAAATAATACCTCAAGGCAGTAACAATTTAAACAATATATTTTATTTGTGAACTTATGTTCAGCTATTCTTTTAATAGCTAACTTTGAACAATTTTTTAAATTTTTCGGATCAGTAGTCATCAAAGCTTGGTAAATATTGGTCACAGACACAGAGATTTACTTTAAATTAATCTCACCAAGCTGATTACTCACTTAAAACTCCCTCATATCATGTTTTCAGGACATTTCAAGGTTTTCAGGATATTTGTTATGTCTTATTGTCTTATTTTGACATAATATCTAAGTGTGTGAGTTGTTTACTTACTTTTTTTAAATTAGTCTTCCCATTAATGCCATTTTATTGTTCATTCAGTCTGATTCGCGAACAAGGAACGCACACGAACACAAGAAGTGGGATTTATCGCATGAACCAATCACTACTCTCGCGTGACTTTCCCCCATTCATTCTCGATTACCCCCCAACAAACTCTCCGCATGCTTTAAGGGGTCTGTTAAAACTCAATGGGCTCAGGGGAGGCAAGAGGGATGCGGACTTTACCCGCTGATGTCGCTGTTGGACAACGTTTCTTTAGAAAAACAAGTGATTTATACATTTTTTATGTTATATTTTGTAATAGTGGCGTTGTTTTATTTTTGTACTAGATTGGTCCAATGAGATTTTACCTTGGGCATGGCAGAAACATGCTGCATCCCAATTCACATGTTTATTCTGTGCATGTAATGACAATGGCAAGTCTCTACTGTACTTCTGAGTATGCATGTAGACAGTAAGCCACTATGGGGGCTTTAAACACTTGCATTTTCATCTAGATATCATAAACCATCCTGTCGCATACTGTTTGTGTTTGCATGTGTTTCAATCGAGCTAAAATTATTACCTTAACAGTTTCATCCATAATATATCATATGGGTCAATATCACCGTAGAGTGCCTTTCAACCCTCACAATAATAAAAAATGTTGGTTTTAATTTCCCATTCACTTTATGTCATGTCATAAATTGTAGACACTCAAAAATGTTAGAAACATATTAGCTGAGCTCCCACACA
>NW_015536624.1:3564252-3564781 GCF_001515605.1 Sinocyclocheilus anshuiensis | reverse complement strand
AAAAATTAAAAAAAAGGAATCACTAGCAGAAACTCAAAAAAAAAATAAAAAAAAGCCACTGCACAAAACAAATACCAGCCGGGTCCGTCACTTTTTTGGGTCCCCTTGAAACATTTCCGTTGTGGTCCGTGCTACTTGCAGCGCGTTTCTTCATTTGCATGTGCTGTGAGGATTTGCAGGGCGTTTCTTCATTTGCATGTGCTGTGAGGATTTGCAGTGCGTGTGTTGTCATACTTGTGTTGTGAGGATTTGCAGCGCGTTTCTTCATTTGCATGTGCTGTGAGGATTTGCAGTGCGTGTGTTGTCAAACTGATGAAGATGTTTTCTTAATTTGCTGGTGTTTTTTCAATTTGCATGTGTTTTCTTAAGTTGCAGCGCGTTGAGCTCTCTCGGCCACCGTATCATACAGTTGACTGTTGAAATATATGATGCAGGGCAACCAAGTGGCAACCTCTCTCGTGAAACCAACGCGGAAGTGACTAAAACTGCAATTCATCGACTGGCCGCTAGAGGCTGGCTCCAAAAGGGA
>NW_015536624.1:3553946-3562042 GCF_001515605.1 Sinocyclocheilus anshuiensis | reverse complement strand
TTGCATGATTCCTTTGTCTTTTAGATATTATTAGCCTAAATAATCTGACGAATTACACGGGTAACTGTGAAACGTTATATAAGATGGCTAACTTAATTAAATATTCTCAACTAAATATAATTTCAAGGTTAATGAAATCCGCAATGCTTCATTAATTGTTAAAACCAGGTCAAAATAAATTGCAGATTGACAGTAAGAATAATATTTAAAATTATTATTTAATTAGGCCCTTTTATTAGGCTAATGAAAGAAAGGACAATGGAATACAAATACAACGTGCAAACTTCAGTCAACTTGTTTTTGTTTTGTTTGCTGACACCTGGTCATCACCCGCTGTTCTAGGGGCATTCTCTACGACAAAGCTTACATCTCGCCCACATGAACTGCAAAATCTTGGCAAAGTCAGCCATTGGATGTCACAGAAAGGGCAATACATTTTGATCTGAAAAACAAAAACAAGTTGACTGAAGTTTGCACGTTGTTTCCATTGTCCATTGTCCTTTCTTTCATTAGCAGTTAAAAAAAAAAAAATTTTTTTAAATAAAAATTAAGAATCACTAGAATATCACCATAGAGTGCCTTTCAACCCTCACAATACTCAAAACTTTTGGTTTTAATTTTCCATTCGCTTTATGTCATATCATAAATAGTAGACACTCAAGTACTATAGAAACATATTAACTGAGCTCCCACACATTTTTTAGATAATTATGGGCCATTATTTGAAGCATAAACCATAAGATATGACCACCCTGTCATGGACATATATATTACTGTTAAATACATTTTCATTGCAAAATTAAGATTATTAAAGTTATTATTAGAAATTATATTTTCTGAAAGGTATGATGTCCCTTTCCTAAACTGGGTTATAACAGGATGAAACAGGGTGGACAACCATTCAAGGGACATGGACAAACTCTTCTTTTTTATTAAATAAAAATATCGTTTTTATTACCAAATGATCATTAAACTCAAATTGAGTAATCTCTTATTTAATAAAATATTAATAGGAGAACAACATTTTTTAATTTTATGATTTGACAATATTCTACTATTGTCACGTGTATGTTCTCGTTTAGTTCCTGTTGTCCTTATTTGGTCCTTCCAGCTCCTTTTCCCATTATTAGTATCACCTGTTCCTTGTTATTAGTTATCCTCTTACACAAAACAAAAAAAAAAAATCTAGAAAATGTATCTAAAGAGCCAAGTAATGCTTTTGTTATGAATATAAAAACTTAGCCTAATTTAACATACCCTTTCATAGTCATTTTTATGTTAAGTTATCATGGCAAATGAGTTATTTATGTACAGGACACCAAAAGGCACCCTACAGTGATATTGTCCCATATACTACTTTTCTACAACTAAGAAGACGAAGAATCAGTCACAAGCACGTCCTGTACTGTACAGTAGCACAGGGAGATGTGAACAATATGAGCTGTACCACACTGGAATCAGACTATCTGGGCACCTTTGTCATACTATTTTTAAAATACTGTAACTTTATTGATTTAAAAGTTTTGATTTCAAATGGATAAAATGTAAATTAGACAGTAAGACTGCATGGAAGAGATGGGATTTGCTGGCTGTGGCTTCATGGCGTTATGCACTGGTAATCTGTGTTGTAATGTTGTACTATAAAGGTGCTTGCATATGCATAGACTGGAATAGCTGCACAATAGTTGACCCAGTGCAATTCTAAAAATAATAAATAAACTGTTCACAGCTTGGCAGTGAGACTCAGAAAGAAATATCAACTGCACTTTGCATTTTTGCACCCAGGAAGAATAATTTCAGGCAGTAGTGGGTGAAGCAACAACATTTACCAGGCATAAGTATTTCATACCAGCCATCATTCTTACATGACGTTTCAAACATGCATTTCTAATGAAGACAGCAATCATCTGGGCAGTTAAGGTGCTAACATATTTACTAATGAACAGTGAAATTTCACAGGCAAAATCACAGGCATACTTACATTTGGCACTTGATGAGTGTTAATTCAGGATCTTTTTCAGCAGTAATAACATATTAACATCCAGTCTAAACTAGAAGAAAGAAAAACGCTTTGTTGAACAAAGCAGACTAAAAAACAAATGTTGCATTCCTGCTAACAAAAATGTGTACTAAGAACATTTTGCTAATATTTCCCTGTGAAAATGTTATTTCTGAATGTTTTCTGAACATTCAAAACATCCAAATGTTTCTTCGTTTTTTTCTTGATATGTTAAAGACAACACAACACAAAGGGGAACTTTTTATTGCATTATTTTGAAAACAATACGTGAATGTTACTTTTGAGTGTTCTCTGAACCATCTTAGACAAACATCCAACTAAAATGTTTCAGCAAAAATGCCCCATGAATGATGTATGAGTAATGTTATGTATTAACATTTTGAGAACATGTGTGCGCACAGATCTTAGAGTGTGTGTATGCTAAAATCCACACCAACATTCAGATTTATAAAAATGCTCTTTGACATGGAAAAGTGATTAGGGCCAAGTCATGGTCTAAGCAGATGTATGCACATTTCGGTGTCCGAGTAATGCAGGTATTTAAAAATTTAAGCAATTTTTGCCTCTCGCCATTTTGAGGTAAAGGATGTGTACATTGACTGGTGCTCTCTTATATATTAATGATATTAATTAGGAGTCACTTACAAGACAGAGATCTGAAACCATTCAGCTGCGCACAATTCCAAGATCGTTTGCGATTTATAAATTTCAAATGAGGTGTACGCAAGTTTTTCATGTGTACATTCGTTCTATGAATCACACATACGCACATTTGAGAAGTGATAATAAGATCAGTTGTAGGATGGTTTATACTCAACATTTTATGAATGAGGCCCAAGGTAACTTTAAATGAATGTTCTATTAGCATTACTGAAAGTATATTTGTTCATAACGTTCCCTGTTAGCTGCCATCATGCTTGCAGTGTAAACAGCCTTATTTATACTAAAAACGTATAAATAAGACTTTTAGGGCTATTTGCAATAATTGTTTGTGCTGATTGCACGTTGTTCTAGATCAGGAATGGGCAAATTCGGTCCTGGAGGGCCACTGTCCTGCAGAGTTTAGCTCCAAAGAACACTCAGTTCACAAGTACTACAAGTGGTATGCTGGTATACTATGCTGTATGCAAAGGATGGACACACCTGCCTGTAGCTTTCTAGTGATCTTGAAGACATTGATTAGCTTGTTCAGGTGTGTTTGATTAGGGTTGAAGCTAAACTCTGCAGGACAGTGGCCCTCGAAGTTGCCCAGCCCTGCTCTAGATTGTCCTGTGCATGAGATCAGCGCAGCAATAGATTTGTTGTTCTAACCATATTCCACAAGTTTCATGCTCTTCGCTCAGTTTTCCTCGCCCCAAGCAGTGAGATTGTTTAGAATGCCACAAATCACACCTCGTGTTTGAGAGCCGCCCGAGGGCCTCTGCCCTCAATTCTGCCTACGATTGATGGCACACCCCTTCGAACGGATCCAACATGTGATGAGAAAGCCGTAGCTATGGATACGGGAAATAAAGAGGTGAGGAATGGCTTTGGGGAAGTCAGCGCACCGCCGCAGAGCTCCACCGTTAGACGCTGGATATGTGAATTGCTTTCGGTTGATTCAGCGCATTCAGCAGCCAAAGGTGGGGGAAGAAAGAAGATGAGAGGAAAAGGCGGATGTGCTGGAGGAGGGAGGAGGGAGGGTGGTGCGCTGATCAGAATCTCTGCCGCACCATTTTTCACAACAGACAAAAACATTTGCCTGGATATCAATTTGGAGCCGTGAAGCAGTCTTCCCCTCCTGCCCCGTCATCCATCATCTTTTCCTCCCCCTCCACACCACCTCCTACACGTCCTCACCTCCGGGCCGGGCGGCGCTGGAGCTCGAGGCGTGGCAAGCACTTCTGGGGGACGGTCTGGTCGCATTATGCTGCCGTCCGAGACTCCGCCCTACGCCGAACCCTTATTGGCACCTCGGCCAGCACCCCATCAGTCATCGTGGGACCGTCATCCATCACGCGTGGCGATCAATAGCGGGCCGTGCATTCATCAGGCAGAGGTGCTGGTGGTCAGGCCACGTGGGGGAGCTGGAGCTCGGGGTCAGAGTCCAGAACAGACTTGTGATGTCTGAATTTGTAGGTGTATTTACAGGTGTGTATTTGCATGTGAGGGTTAGCATCTGCATAAACGCGTTATAAAATGAAATTGGAGCAATGAAAATGAAAAATGAATGTGTGTCACTTCAAGGTCATCCATACGCTAGAGTACGCCTAAAAATAAGCAGAAGTGCACATTTATGTACACTGTTTTGTTTTCAGAGCAAAAGAGCCAAATGTATTGATGACATCATCTTGCATTCATGGGCGTAGCCAAAATTTTGTCTTAATCCACCTGCCTCTGACTAGCAGTTGCAACTAGCAAATCAAGTTTACATAAACTAAAGTGTATTGGCTATTGGCTGTTAAAAAGGGATGAATCAAAAAAAGCATGCATCATGCTCACTTTAAAAATCCACTGGAAATAGGACGCTACTATCCAGGCATGTTTTACACATACTAAACTGCACACTATGATGTAGGACTTGTCTACTATTAGAAAGCATGAAATTGGAATGATAGACATCTTGTCATATCACTACTTGTATTTTATTACTTGCTACATGTACTTGTAAAAGTACTTGTAATTGTGGATTAATTTGGAACGATTTACTGCCTGCCTGTGAAAAAGAAGTGCACTTAATTGTACTGAATGTGCACTTGTACTGTACTTCAAATCTTAAAAGTATATTTTTTTAAATTTGCAGATGATATAATATTAAGGAAATAAAAGGCCACTTACGTTCATTTTTTTTTTTAAAAGACACTTTCATTACTATTTTTATAACACACTTAAATACACTTTTTAAAAAATTATTAACTTAATAATTAAATGTAATAATTAAAAATGTTTAACTTTAAACAATTACACATTAATCATGTTTTATATCATATTTAATAAGCATGTGAAGTACACTTAATTTGATGTGTTAATTAACATAGGCTACTAAAGCACATGTAAAGTACATGATTATAACTTTAACTGTAGTAGTAAATGTAGTGTGTTATTCAATTTTACAATTAAAGTTAATTAAAATGTACTAAATTGCAACTTGTTAAAAATGTGTAATTACATTGAAATGACATTGAAGTAGGCTATATTTTAGTTTGTCATTATGCTTGTCAGTATACATTCAGCAGTAGGCTACTTTATATTTCAAAGATAATAGAAATAATTATGAAATTACATAAAAAGATGTCGGCCTTCAGTTATTTAAAGCACTCTAGGGTTCAGTTAATTGCATTTAATATAAACTATAAACTATTAACTATTATACGTTTTCATTTAATTGCAATTAACATGCAGTTGAGTGCCTGAAAACTTTACATTCAGTTTGCACTTCAGTATTTTTAAGAATATTATTTTCATAATAAGTGCTCTTTTTAAATATACCAAGGGCGTTTCCTCCGAGGAGGCAAGGGAGGCAGTGTCTCCTCTCCTCAAAAGTGGATGAGAAAATAATCGATATTACAAAAATAAAACAACGCAAATATGAATAATATGACATTAAAAGTCTAAAAGTCACTCGTTTTTATAAAGTAACACTGTCCAACAACGACACCCGCAGGTAAAGTTACAGCGGAGGCTTGCCTCCCTTCGGTCCATTGACTTTCTACAGAGACCCCAAAGTGTGCCATGACTTTTCTGGAGGCTCATTGAGAGGAATGGGGGAAAGTCACGTGAGAGGAGGCAATGCCTCCATCGCGCTATAATTGGATATGATCGGTTATGATTGGATGTGATTGGTTCCTGCGATAACCATGCATAGTGTTATTGACTAATTATAAAGTAAGTAAACAACTCTCCCGCTTAGATACCACGGCTGAATGAAGAAAATTATGGCGTTATTGACTAATTATAAAGTAAGTAAACAACTCTCCTGCTTAGATACCACTACTTTGTATCACGGCTAAATAAAATGTGAAATGGTCTGAAAACGTGATGACTGCGTCAGTTACTCAGTCAGTTTTTAGAGAGCATGCAGCATGATGAAATAAAAGATATATCTTTGTGTCTGTGGCAGTGTTTACAGAGCTTTTATGACGATGACCCGACTAACTGAAACCTTATTGTAAACTGTTTCCAGAATATTGTTCAAATTGTTACTGCCTTTAGTTATTATTTTGGAATAAATATAAAACTGCATAAAACCACTATGATATGTATAATTAGTATTAAAAATATAAAATAAAGTAAAAAATAATATTAATAAAATACAAAATAGAATTATAATTGTTCTCTTTTTTTATGTAATATTTATATTCACATGATTGGATGTGAACCAATCACATCCAATCATAACCGATCATATCCAATTATAGCAATTATTTATATATAAATATATAAATATATATTTATATATAAAACTGCCTCCTCATTTTAAAACACCACCGCACGCCACTGATATATGTTAAAGTGTACTTCGTTTTCTCAAACAGATTTATTGTTTATCTTGCTGCTAGTCAACTTCATCTAGGCCTATCAGTCATATGTCAGTATTTAGCAGTTCATTTAAGATCTGCTCACAGAAATCTGGTAATTGTAGACGGTATTTTTTTAACCTTTGTAAAAGCACCCTGTAAAGTGTCACACATCAGAACAAAAGGAGAGACAGAAACATATACAGTAGGTAACATACGACCTGCGATCAGATTAGCAAGTGACGGCAGAGCGATACTGCGCTGATTTCCTGTGTCAATAATGTCACTCACTCCTGCGCTCGCATCAGTTACCAGCAGAGCCGCACACTTTTTCTTGACAGCTCATAAGTTTTCAAGAGCAGCTGGCTCAGGGTTTCTCTTCTTCAGCCCGTAATGGATCAAACTTTAAAGGGGTCATATGATGTTGCATCCAGTGGGGACATAATTACAGATTATAATGACTTATACTGTCTTTTTACTCGTTGCATTGCATCGCGCCGCATAAACATACCCCATGTCTGCATTTGTGATCGGAGAAATGATAAACTGCAAACGCTACTCTACACTGCTCAAAACTCACGTTTGAATCGTCAAACACACAGCGCCTTAACGACATGACGCGGCGACAACAACAATACTACAGCGAGAATAAAAGTTACACCTTCTTTCTTTGCGTGAACATTTGGGCGGCGTTATGCAAATCTTCCCACATCGTGACGTAGACATGTGGGGGCGTGTTAGAACGAGCCGTTTTAGGTAGGCGTGGTTGACTCTTAACTTAAAACTTAAAGAATATCTCTTTGGATTTGAGACTTTAGTCTTTGCAACTTTACAGATCTTCTTTATGCATCAAGAGCTTGTAACACTTCAAAGAGAAAGGAAAAATTTTAATCGCATCATATGACCCCTTTAAGGTGATGCTAATGCTCAGGGTTAACAGCTGGCACTTGTGTCTTCTATTCACTGTCCCACCTCAAGTCTGATCAGAGAAACTGCTAATATGCTAATTTTAGCCAAAGGTTTAGCCTTTTGTAGCATATTAGTTCTGCACTGGCAAAGTGTTGTGATATGAAAAAACTAACAGTATTTACAGTTTTACATGATGTGGTATGTTAAAAAAAGCATTTTTACCATCCATGGTTTTACTATGGTTTTTGTAGTTTGTAATTAACTATGGTTTCTACAGTAGCTATAACTAAGGTTTTGTTGTAAAACCAAAAATGCAATACTCATTTATAGGCCCACAGTGGGAGACATACAGTAATTAAACGTGATTGTACATTTCCTTAAATCTCATGAAATCACTACCTCATAAAATAGATATGTTTTCTTTTGAGATTGGGTTGGACACATTTGCTAATTCTGCGTTTATGTAATATTGTAATTATCATAATTGGGTGTTTATACATTCAGGGTTTGATCTTTATTCAGACTAACAGATTTCTCATATTTCTTGATATATGAAAGAGGCATTAAAACTAACTCGAAAAATACTAAATTTATTTTTGAACTTTTAAAATGATACTTTTAAAATGTTGTGTGTGTGTGTGTGTGTGTGTGTGTGTGTACCTGGTATTTAT
>NW_015536624.1:3550818-3553889 GCF_001515605.1 Sinocyclocheilus anshuiensis | reverse complement strand
GTGTGTGTGTGTGTGTGTGTGTGTGTGTGTGTGTGTGTGTGTGTGGATTTTATTGGTTTACTCTTCTCCCAGAACCAGACTTTCAAAATATGAATTAACGTTTTTGAAAATGTAACAAATGGTGACTGTCAGAAACGAGACCGGGATCCAACAGCAGGTGAAACAAAACATTTTTTAATTTGTTTATAAAGTTTATTGAAAACTGTGATAACAGAAAATGCTCTGTCAATAAATCAGCCGGATAGCAAATCCTCCAGCAAATAGTCAGCTTGATCAGTCAGCACTGAGGTCAGACCAGCTTCTGCCGAGCCAGCGGGGAAGAGAGGCGGCGAGCCAGCAATTGAAAGTCACCACTGAATTCCAGAGGCAGTGCCGAGCGTGAGCAGAGAGGAATCGGAAGGGGCTGCCGTGAAGAGACAGGCATACAGTCAGAGAGAGCCAAGGCAGAGAGCCGACCACAGTCCTAGAGGGGCAGGTGGGTAAAAAGGGGAGGATGACAAAAACAGGAACACCAGACTGACTAGACTAGAAAAATAAACAAAACAAGACTGGGTCAGAAAACACAACAGGCACCAAGACGATCTGAGCTTCAGAACAACGCATACTGACTGACACAAGACAGCAAACACGAGGGCAAGATAAAGGGAAGATAATGAGGACAAAACAGGGTGCAGGTGAGGAGGGAGAATTAGCTAACAGGGATAACAAGGTATACACCACGATGACAGCGGAAAACATGGCGAGCCGTCAAAACAAAAGGCCATGTGCTCCATAACAGCGAAGCCTAGGCAGACCCCACCGAGATCGTGACAGTGACATGAAGATAACTATTTTTAATACTTTAAAATGTCTGAAACAGATCAAAATTATTCATATCATATATAATTCTTTAAACAAACTACCCAAATACCAAAATATAATTTCCACCACAACCAAAAATAACAATCTTATGACAAATATACATTTTTCATAAACTAATAGCCTACACTTTCAAAGGACAGTATCAGTGAAGGGCATGCTTGAGATTAACCATCCAATCTAGCTGTAATTTTGTCAAAGTATGCAAAAAAGTGTGAAAATATTATTTAACTGTATTTAGGATGCATAAAATGAAGGGTTACACCACAGAATGCATTAAATAATGCTTTAAGATGTGATGGAAATTACATTTGATCATGACAGTTTACAATTTGGACGTTATTAACAGACATATTAGTGGGAGAGTGAAAAGTGTGTTTTCAGAGTTTCCAAAAAACAAAAAGTGCCCATGCCTTATTACAAGTATGTCACTAGATTGTGGTAATATTGTATAAAAACAACTATTTGATAGTCAGTCAATCCTGTCTTTTACAAGCCTAGGCTCATTTGGAAAGCGTGCCAGTGGCAGCATTTCAGCACAATGATTTTATAATTGCTTCCTGTACATTTTGCAACACTTTTGAAGTTAAATGCTCAGTTTTACCTACAAAACATGAATCTGACAATGTTTTATTACATTACATATTATACGTTATAATGCTATTTATACATACTGTATTATGCCATTTCAGCTTGCTTCTACAAGTCTTTGAACTCTTATCGTGACTTGTGGTTCACAGGACTCGTACCTGAGTACGTAATATCATAAGTTCAATGCTGTACCGGGTGTGCTAATGAGCAAGTTTACTTTCTCAGAAAATACATTCATATGGAGCTGGTTATGTGATGCAAATGTCAAAATTTATTTGTTTACACATCATGCATCATGATAAAAGTGTTAAAAAAAAGATGCACACTGCGTACCTGTAATATTACACACTATTGGACTAGAGTGTGTTACTGCATCCCTGAAACTATTCGGTTTCTATTACTCATTCATTTTTCTAGCTGTGTCTCGGCAATATCGCACTTGTAATCGACTGTAAAGCTCAGGGTTGCGTTTGTCATGAGGAGTGCAGCAGCACGGGTTCACCGGCATCTGTACAAGCGGTAACGGTACACTGCTCTCTGGAGCACGTTTAACCTCGGCCCTGCTTGCGGGGTGGAGACGCTCGGGGTTAAGGTCAGGTGAGAATCTCCACGGCCACACCTGGGCAGCTGATCTGCAGGTCGCTGTCGGGTCAGGTGTCACTCTCCCGTTTCAGCAGAGTTCCATCTGCCCATGGCCTGGATAATTCAAGAGCAGCAAAACACGCTTTGTCACTACCTGACTAGGACAAAACTACCCTGCTAGTTAAACTACCACTAAGATAACAACACTTGGCGAATAACCCTCACATTTTTACGCAAAACTGCGAATGAAGAAATAATAATAATGAATTAAACAAAACAATTAATTAAAATGAATGCATGTTTAAATGTATATAATATATTTTTAAGTTAAACAAAAAAATTGAAATTTTTTGTGCACAAGCATATGATGAAATATTTGATATAAATCAATATTTAATTGCATTCGTGTTGATGTTACCCTACTTAATGCCAGCTTCCATCCCACAATAGGACAACTGCCATGCTTACAGCAAACTGATGAGTGATGGGACAATTTCTCATTTTTGTATGTGTGTGTGTGCGAGTGTGTTTTGCTCTTTGACCTTTTACACCTTACAGCCTACTGCTATACAACGATAAATATTTGATCCCACACCTGTCCATCTTCCTGGGCTCTCACACAAACACTCGGGCATTTCCACGCAATGTGTTTGCTAAGGCAGTTTGGGCACGATGTAAAAGGAGCTCCCAGGGAGATAATGGTGCGACGCTATTAATAATGTACGAATGAATGTAATCTCAAACCAGCAAAACCCAGAGACACTCAGGCTGAAACCTGAGAGGAAACTGCTAAAAAGAGATGTAGTACAAATATCAAGTAGTCCTTACAGCCGACAGACAGATATCCATATGTTTTATCTAAATATGCTGAAGCTTATTAGTAAACACGAAAAAAAAATTGAAAAAATATGATTTAAAGCATGCTTCACTTACTAATTGCTGGTAAATTTTGTAAATAAGAGAAAGTGGCAAGACTGGCACAGTGGATTCTGGCAAACATACTCCATTTTTTTTTTTTTTTTTTTTTTTTTGGTGTACCC
>NW_015536624.1:3528164-3550637 GCF_001515605.1 Sinocyclocheilus anshuiensis | reverse complement strand
CTCCTTTTTTTTTTTTTTTTTTTGCAGTGTACACCCTCTTCACAATATTTGAACATTTACTGTGAAATGCCTGATTAATTACAGAATTACAGAAAGCAGTCTAGATTTTTTTCTCTTTGAAGAAAAAAAGAGTTTTGATGCTATGTAGTAAAAATAGATTAATAATATGTTTAAGTTTATTCATATTGGCTGAAAAAAAGCTAGGAATTTTCACTCCGAAATTGCTAATAATTTCATAAACAGGCAAGTAACACATTGAATTCAATGTGAAATTATGAAGTAAAAAAAAAAAAAATATATATATATATATATATATATATATGATTTTCTTGTAAAAACATACTTCAATAATCTTCTGGAAAATAATTTTTCTTTGGTGTTTTTTTTTTTATGTGTTTTATAATCCAGCAGGTAAAAATGGTGCACTTAGTAAAGTAACAACACGATTTGAGCAATCATTCATGTCTGGACAAAGCAGGATGACTTTAATACACGGAGGTCTGATCACTTAACAAACAACCCTAAAAGATTTCTTCAAAGCCAGATACTCTTAGAAGATCAGGTGGTTCTGTGTAAAGGCTGGATTTCATTAGTTTGTTGGTTTTTATCAGGAACAGAAATGACGGATGACGTTGGGATGCCTCTACCTCCTCCCTGCTTGACCTTTTAATAGGAGGGCAGTTGTTAAGTGAATTTCGGGAATCCCATAAACACAAATTGCCATCCGTAATCTCCTGCCAGGGAAGGGAGAAATATTTCAGCGGAAGGTAATCAATCAGATGCTTAGAGCCCCTCACAGCTACAGTTCAGGAGAGAGAGAATCTGCTGTAATGCACTGCAGCCATCCAAACACAGCATGATGCCACCTATTTGTAACATGGCAGAAAATAGAAAAATAGAAACAATGTAAGTCATTTTCAAAAAATTATTTGTGAAAGGAGGTGTTCAGAAGTTCAATCTTAATATAATATGAGCTGTTTTGAGCATGCCCTGTTGTTGTTGTTTTTTTGCAAACCAAAATTTGGAATATGTCTGAATGCAGTCTAAAACTAAAATTCTTACTGTATGTTATTTTCTAGCAAGGAACAATAAACAAACATTTAAAAAAAAAATGCCATGAGTGAATGAGTTGAATGTTGGTTTGGGGCTACTGGGAAAAAAACCTGTATTTGCCATAAATCAAGAGATCGTGTTCTCCTGGGAAGCTCGTATTTTGGATAATTATGTTTTTTTTTTCATAATTACGATGTCAGGTGCATTCAAGCCATTTGGTATACACCTTGTCTACATAAAATTTAACAAAAAATTTTGAACTCTGCATCTACAAAAAGATCTACAAAAAGAATATGCATTGAGTATGTTTTTCCTTTTGTAGGTTTTTATTCAGTTTGAATGTGCTGTAAATTGAATCATTACATATTCATTCAGAATTGTACAATACCATGGTATTTTGTGCATGCAACTTAGCTTTAAAATTAATCGTCAATACAGATGCTGCATCTGACACACCATCCCACTTGTGCAAAGCGCATACTGTAATAACTGTAAAGTGACATGTGTGGCCAGGTATGGTGTCCCATTTGTGCTCTGCATTTATTCCATCCAAGTGAACACACACCCAGAGCAGTGTGCAGCCATTTTTACTGTGGCGCCTGGTTGGGGGCTCAGTGCCTTGCTCAAGGGTCTCACCTCAGTCGTGGTATTGAGGGTGGATGAGAGTGCTGGTCATTCACTCCCCCCGCCTACAATCCCTAGAGGTACCGAGACTCAAACCCATGACCATTGGGTTACAAGTCTGACTCTCTAACCATTTGGCCACGACTGATTCTTCAGATTATTAAAAATGTTTACACTAGTTGAGGTGCTATAGCACCACTACCTTGTAAAGAACCTGTAAGGCCTAGTGTGGTTCTTCAGCAGTTCTTTCGGGTGGTTATGGTGCTAGCACCACTGCCAAAGAACCCGTTAAGCCCCTGTATAGTTCTTTAAAGATTTTTTAACTCTCTCTTGGTCTCTTAGTTTAGCTGCAAATCTGTCTTGTGGTTGTTGGCCAAGCTGTGTTTGGAGATTTTGCTGTTGTAGGATCATAGGTGCTCACACTAAACCTCTGGTGTCGGGTAACCAAAGCTCCGCTGTGTCTTAACCAATGGCTGGCCAGAGCGCTTAATGTAATGGGGGAGGTCACCGGCTCGCACTCCTTAACCCCTGACCTCCGAGCCGCACGGGTATTTCTTTCACGGGGACACCAGAGATGTGTTGTGGACAGGTTAAAGGAAGAGTGGTAAGCAAGCTGAGATCCGTTTGTACCCACTGTAACTTTAATGGGCTCTGATAAAGATGGATCCCATGCCTCCGTGATGGATTAAGTCACTGGGCACCAGCATGAAAACTGATGCTTTTATCTTACTTTATTTAGGCCAAGTTGTGGTTCACCACACATTTAGGTTCTGGACATTAACATTAATGAATGACCTGAGCACTTTCTATGAGCACGATGCTGCTGCGCATACGATACGCTGACGATAGTTTCTTTTAGCACTGAGTCCAATTATTTTTCAATGTTTATTCGATGCTTTTTGCATGCGTTAGTCTGAATGCAACTGAGCTGAAAGATCGTGAAGTGTTTAACAGCGGCTGTGTGAATGATGGCCGCAGCTTTCAGAAAGACGGTAAATAGGTGATGAATATATTCATTGTTCCGATAAAGGTATTGATATTCGCTATATCCAAATACTGTGAATTAATACCCACATAAATCTGCATGCATTTCAGATGTTTCCAGTGTTCACTCAGAAGCCGTGGGGCTCGATGTCTGTAAATCAGCATGAGTAAAGCGAATGATTTTCTGGCAGTAACGCGGCCGTGCTGGCACGCACATAACTCAGCTGAAGGAGTCACGGGAGCAGCCGATAGGTTGGGTCAACCCATCGACACGCCACTTGACCCCTGTTGACCTCTGCGGCCAATAAGGCTAATGGTGGTGTAAGGCTAGAGCCGTAGCCATGGCGTGGTGGTCTAACTCGGCTGGACTGTAACATGCACCCAGCTAACGCTCCTTATGCGTGGCTTAGCACTGACCCCTCACTCACTCACTCTCTATCTCTCTGTGCTGAACTATTACTGCAAAATGCAACAGCACCAGGCTAACTGGTGCATTAATCAGGACGTGTCTTAATGAGTGGGCACAAGCATGTTATATATGTATTTTTCAAATGTACATACATGAAACCTATTAAAAATTGGAACAATTTCATATATTGGCATATACTATATCAGCCCATGGAAATGTGTATGTTTATGTATGTATAATATATTTTCTTTCAAAGACTACACATGTCTTTGTGTAAATGTGTAAAAGACCAATTACAAATACATGTGGCATACAAATAGAAATGTGAAATGTCACTAATATAACACTGATTTTATATATTTATATATTCACTATTACATAATTGCTTATATTTAAATATAAATATTGTTTTGATATGACATAATTTCATATACAGAATGAGTTTCTTTAAAAACGTTCATGACACACAGAGGTCAGAGCAACAGGCCCATATAGTACATAGTTTATTGGCCTATATAGTTTACATATAGATAACTCTATATAGAAGTTACTGTATAAGTTAATCTTATAAATTTTCATGCGTTAAAAGTTTGTGGGGGCAACAATTGAAATAGCCAATATATTCCATTTCTGTATATTTGTGTGTGTGTGTGTGTGTGTGTGTGTGTGTGTGTGTGTGCAAAGAAACACATGATAATCATATGTAGCACACATCTACTGAACCACAAATTAAATCCCTAATATGCACTGTTTTATGTATTTTATTTTTTTTAAAACTCTTGTGTTTATTACAAAATATTTTATTCTTATGTACTATATACTTATATTCTAATCATATATCTACATATATATCCATCATAAAGCCCATCAATTTGTTGCTATATGTAAATATAAAATAAAGTGATGTATTACGTATATATGTTTGTATGTGTATACATACACACACATACGTTTGTCTTATTAATTTTAACATATGAAGAGTTCATTTGCAAAAACGGATAACTCCGTTTTTAACAATTCTCAGAAATCATGTTTTTTCATTGTGCATTCCAATTAATCTCAATCAAACTTTAGTTGGGTTATTTTGATTAGGTTAAAAAATTACTAATAGTTACAGCTAACTAACACAGTAAAACACAATAAAAACATGATTACATAATAAAAAACATGATTTTTGAAAATTTCAAACAACGAAGTTATCTGTTTTTGCAAATAAACTCTTCATATATACACAGACATATATATATATATATATATATTATACAGTATATATAGCTAAAATATATGAGATAGAAATTTATCATATACATATTAATAACATATGTATATGTATGTGACTTAGCACAGACTGAAAAATGGTTTGATGTGTCTCTCATTTGAGGTTTGAAGTTCAAACTGGCTCTACACACAATTTTTCAAGGTGATTTATTTATTAGTGCTGTCAGTTAAGTCAATCATCACTAGTACTAGTATCTCTATCACTGGTAACACTTCATTTTACAGTTTTTTACGATTGCTTAAGCACAGCTCTCACCCTCACTCTTCTTCTGACTCCTTCCATTTTGGTTGAAGGCAGGTGAACCTACCTGCTGCATTTTTATAGTGCTTAAACCTGATTGGTGTGTCTACAATTTAGCAATCATGTGTTTGTGCACCTGATGGCTGTGTTTAACAGATTGGCTCATAGGTGTGGTAATTTGACAGTCAGTGCTTTGGAATTGCAAGGAAGTGACATCATGATATACTTCTGTGTCTGATGTATACAAGTGTGTTTAGTGTTTTGCAAATCACTGTGTGTAATGTTTTGCAAATAGTGTGAAGCTGACAATGTGCTTACAGTTGTGCAAATCTAGCCTTGTGTTTTGCTCCTTGAGTGTAAGGTTTTACTAATTGTTGGAAAAGTTTAATTTTAGTGTGTAAGCAATCGTAAATAAAACTGTAATGTGTCCTTTTTACACATATTACATGTACTTACTATTATAATAACAATTCATTACGCATAATTACATGCAAGTAACTCGAAGCCAAAACCTAATCCTAACCCTGACCCTGATAGTAAGTGCATGTAGTTAATTAATATTACTCAGTACTTAAATGTATAATTACACTGTGTGTGAGTGTGTGAGTGTGTGTGTGTGTGTGTGTGTGTGTGTGTGTGTGTGTGTGTGTGTGTGTGTGTCGTCCTGCAGTGTTTGTGCCTCATGTATGGATTAATAATTTGAGCTCTTCAGCTTCTCCTGATCTCTTCTTCTGTGTTCACACTGGATTCTCAGACTCAGCTCTCTCCCTCTTGACATTATGCATAATTATGCATATGTTTGGACCGTGCACATGCACACCTATGCTATGACATTCTCCGTCTCATTTTTATACAGCTCTAGACAAACACTCACACCCGTCACACACAGTGTCAGTGTGAATAAACTGCACATCTTCTCCAAACACTGTGTTCTGTGCCATCTGTTCACCAATGTAAATCACGTTGTGTTGATGTGAGCCTCTTCCGTGCTGGTGCCAAATGTGTGTCCTCCACCACTAAATCACATGGGGAAATTCATGGCTTTATGTATATTAATACAGAAATATGCTTATATGCAGAATCCAGTGAACTTACGGCCACTGACTCACGATGAGTTCATTCAAAGACTAAAGTTTAAAAAAAAATTTAATAAAATACAAAAAAAAAGTATCACGGTTTCCAAAAAAAAAAATTAGGCAGCACAACTGTTTTCAACATTGATAATAATCAGAAATGTTTCTTGAGCAGCAAATCAGCATATTAGAATGATTTCTGAAGGATCATGTGACACTAAAGACTGGAGTAATGATGCTGAAAATTCAGCTTTGATCACAGGAATGCATTACATTTAAAAATATATATATATATTCACATAGAAAATTTATTTTAAATTGTAATAATATTTCATTGTTTTTACTGTATTGGGTAGCAGAAGAGACTTCTTTCAAAAAGATTAACAAAATCTTACCAGACCCAAACTGTTGAATGATAGTGTACATGTTCAAGCAGCTTTCGAACAATATATCACTCTCTAACACACACGGTGAGTGAATATTGTTGTATTTCAAGCATTTCCCTGTGACATGTGTCGTGTTTTGCATTGTTTTGTATTGTGTGTGTGTTTGTGTGAATATTGTGTCCTCGTGTCATGTTGTGGCTCCACTGATGCTCCAGTGACTCTCAGTGATTTCTTGTGAGATTTGGGGAACATGCAGCTCAGACTGAAAGAGTGAGCTGATCTGCTGATCCTCCTGCTGCAGATGTTTAATCTGATCCAAACCCTTCAAAGCCTTACAGATTAACACTCTCCACAATCTCACTGCACCGCAAACAGACGATTTCCTTCGACTTCCTGAACTGGAAAACAGTATGAAAACTGGATTATATCATGATTTCATTTGCATTTATGATAGTGATGTTTTTAATAATTGTGCTTGTATTGATATGTTTATGATATTTCGCTACACCTTCATACTGTATGTCCATATTGTGTGAACTGTTTTATTTACATTTATATAGTGTCATTTTTTTGTTACTGTTACTCTGTTCTCCACAGAGGAAATGCAACTCATAAATGCTCTGTATGACCTGTGTGTGTGTGTGTGTGTGTGTGTGTGTGTGTGTGTGTGTGTTCATGCTAATGTATTCAAATATATGCAGAGTTGATAACAAAGTAACCAAAATGACAGCAATAAATAATTGTGCTGGCAATACTAGCAAGGCACGATTAATGATAATAGCAGAACAGTGGGATTGTGTCAGTGCTATATTCTGTTTGATTAGAATTTTAACCCTATAAGGCCTATTGTATCATACCTGAACATGAATTTCTAAGGGCTCTAAATGATCAACATGATCAAAACTTTGCTGTTAAACCTGTCAGGCACAATCTACTGCTTGCTTCTGTCATCTGATTGATAGTTTAAACTATTTTATTAACAAGTTTTAGTATAGTTGTACAAACATCCTCCTTTAGCTCGTGCTTCACGTGTCTTTTTGCTGTCAAATCTTTACTGATTTTTATCAAGTAAACATAAGAATAACTTAAGTAATATTTCCAGTTGAACACTTACCGGACTGAAGCAGCTTGGCTTTACTTGATTATCCAGAGATCATTTTTTTAGAAAAATCAGTGAGTCTCAAATCTGATCATCAGGCTTTTGAGGAACATTTGTTTCCAGAAGCTTTACTTTTACTGTTCCTCAGTGAAGGAATGATCTTCCCAAGCCTCTAAAATATCTCAGATCTTTTGAGGAATGTTTATTTGTTCATCTCTCAATCATCAATGGATTGCATCACATATGTTTTAATCATTTAAATATCATCTGACTAAGACATATTATTGGAGATATAGAGTGATGACTGATATTTGTATCATTTTCTTCTATACTGTTATAAAGATCTCACTAATTTACATTTCAAGCATCAGAATATCATCGTATAAATATCAGCATCTGCAGCAAATTGTATGCTTTTGCTCAGTTTGAGTCTTTTGCTCAGCCACTGAGCTGTTTTTCCTCCGTATTCTCACTATATGACTATATGAGACTATATCAGACTATATGAGCCATAAAAGCCTGATGTATCAAATATAATATTCAACAAAAACACATATGCAAACTTTTCAATATAGGTTCAATAAACTGTTCCATTTAAAAATGGTTAATGTCAGGCTTTACTGGGTGAAAAGATCCAGAAATCCCATTAGAACTCAGTAGATGATTTAGAAGAAAACACAGGATGAATCTCACACCAACTTTTCTCATTTCAGTTTGTTTTCATAACTTTTGGTACTCAAAGTGAAGTGCTCTACTCAGCAGATCTGTCTGTGTGTGTGTGTGTGTGTGTGTGTGTGTGTGTGTGTCTTTGAGGTGACAGTGAAGCAACGTGCTCCTGTTTTTCATTTCCTGTGGGTGTGTGGCTTTTCCTCCAGAATGTATGAAGCACTTCATATTACACTGGTAAGCGTTTTAATTAAACTTCTTGTAATTAAAGTTCCCTTTGTTCTGATTAGCCTCTGCTAATTGATTCAATTTGTCTCTTGTCATGTATTAGACCTGTACAGTTAATGAATTAATTGATCAACCTTCAGCGTATTTTGGGTTGGTAAGAGGATTTTGACATCTAACCACTTTAATCTTGTGCTGGCTGGAAATTGAAGGATTTTACATCCAGTCAGGCTCTGTATGTGTCCTCATGAACGTAATCAAACTATCCTAAATTCATGCAAGAAATTAACCACAAACTTCTAGTATTCACTATTGTTGTAATTAAAATGCTTGTCAAAAAAATCTTATCTTAATAAAGATTATACATGCAATAGCCTAATGTACAATTTCAGCAGGACTTTTCCAAGAGGAGCACACAAGTGCTTTGAATGGAAGAGTTTGAAACACCTCAGCTCATAAAATGCAATAGTGTGTATGTGAGTCAGAAACAGCAGGAGAAACAGATGAGCTGATCTTGAGATGTTTGATGATCTGACCTTGGATTTAATGTGAAGCCACACTGTGGTAGGAATAGAGCTCCCTCTAGTGGACATCAGCTATACTCAACACAAGAAGAAAGTGCTGCTGTTAATCTAATATAGTGGTCAGTCATTTTAGTAACCTTAACAGCCCAATTGTTTGTCGTTTTAAGAACAACAGTCTTCGCGATTATGCAGAAACAAAGTGTGTTAAACTTCATCAGTGAAGAAGAAGAATAGTGGATGAAATCTGAAAGTAAGCAATAGGGGCCATCAAAGACTAAGAAGGATTCAATTCAATTCAAGTTTATTTGTACGGCGCTTTTCACGATACTGGTGATAATTGAGATTTAAATGAACAAAATGGTAGCGATCGGACAGGTAGGATCTAAACCATCTTAAAGCCTGCCCTTGAATACCTGTATAGTTTTGTAATCGATCTATGAGTATGTCATTATCTATAGTGTTGAACGCAGCACTAAGATCAAGTAAAACTAGCAATGAGATACAGCCTTGGTCTGACGCAAATAACACAGTATCCAAATAACACAGAACTAGTGCAGCAAATTGACCGCAATAATCGCCACAAAACACCTGAAAAGGCTGCTAAACCTTTAATCATAGAGTGCTAAATGTGAAATTGTGAAATACTAAAATTTTGACATTTTCCTCCTCCAACATCTCTAGAAAAACTGTCAAATGTTCTGATAGACAACATCGAACTGGAGACTATTCAAATGGTGCATGAATCTATTGTAAGAAGATTACATGCAATTGGAAATATTGGCTATTTTCCATGTGATCACATTAACACCTGTATCTTAATTTAAAACAAATTTATCTAAAACTAAACCTATATGAGACCCAGGACCACAAAACCAGTCACAAGGGTCAAGTTTTTGAAATTGAGATTTATACATAAAAAAGGACAACATTTGGCAGAGATACAACTATTTGAAAATCTGGAATCTGAGGGTGCAAAAAATTGCCTTTAAAGATGTCCAAATTAAGTTCTTAGCAATGCATAGTACTAATCAAAAATTACGTTTTGATATAATTACAGTAGAAAATTTACAAAATATCTTCATGGAACATGATCTTTACTTAATATCCTAATGATTTTTGGCCTAAAAGAAAAATCTATAATTTTGGCCCACACAATGTATTGTTGGCTATTGCTACAAATATACCAGAGTTACTTGTGACTGGTTTTGTGGTCCAGGGTCACATATGTAAAACTATATCAGGTGCTTTAGTGAAAATATATTTAGGCCAACCTAAGTTCGCGTCACTCTGCTTCCCTTTGCAAAAACCCAACAGGATTTTACTTGAACATTCACTCACCCCACCTACAATCCCTGCCGGACCTAAGACTCGAACACACAACCTTTGGGTTACAAGTCCAACTCGCTATCCATTAGGCCACGATTGCCCCAGGCTTTGTAAGTGGGGTGAGTGAATGTCCAGCGCTCTCTTCTCCCTCAATACCACGACTAAGTTGAGACCCTTGAGCAAGGCACCGAACCCCCAACTGCTCCCCGGGTGCCGCAGCATTGGCTGCCCACTGCTCCGGGTGTGTGTTCACGGTGTGGGTGTGTGTGTGTGTGTGTGTGTGTGTGTGTGTGTGTGTGTGTGTGTGTGTGTGTGTGTGTGTGTGTGTGTGTGTGTGTGTGCACGCGCGTGTTTGTTCACTACTCACTGCTGTGTGTGTGCACATGGATGGGTTAAATGCAGAGCACAAATTCCAAGTATGGGACACCATACTTGGCCACACGTCAAGGCCTGTATGGTTCCTGCAAGGGCCTGATTAAAGATAAATGTCAGTGTCCTATATAAATTAGGTGCTTATTATTTATAAATAATACAGTTCTTAAAGGGAGATTCACCCAAAAATGAAAACTGTCATCATTTACTCAACATCATGTCATTCCAAACTTGTATGAATTTCTTTCCTCTGTGGAACATAATTTAAGAAATTCAAGAAATTTTTGTCCATACAGTAGAAATCATGGGTAACCAAAATGGTTTGGTAACATTCTACAAAATCCTCTTTTGTGTTCAACAGAAGAAAGTCGTTTGGAATGACATGAGGGTGAGCAAATGATGACAGAATTTATTAGTAGTAACTTTCCAGCATAGCTCAAAATAAGTGCTTTTCTATGTGACAAAAATGCATTATTAAGTTTGTTGCATTTGTTGTGAATTTAGTAATACCTATCGTAGATATCAAAACATTCAAGTGGGAATTTGTGGGAACGTTACGATCGCAACTCATAGCCATAGGGCCCAGAATTCCTAGCGACGGCCCTGGCTATAAATGAACTACACCACGGTCACATGACTTCAACATAACCACCATTAAGCACCATTAAGCAGCCAACAACTCTTTCAGTCTTGATTTAAAACCATTTTCCCTGAATGTTTGAGTTAGAATAGTGTGATTATAACCACAAGGTGGATGCAGCTAGTGAGTAGATAAGTTTACCTGTTCAGTGTGATGATGTTTAAAGTCTGATAACCTCTGTAGTGCCATTTAGATGCTTGTTAGCAACCACCTTTTTCAAAACAAGTAAAAGCTTTAAATATTACTGATGTATTTTATGTCACAGAATAAAACATTAAAAAGTCTAAAGCTTGTGTTCACCAAATACCTTATTTCACGCAGCTAAAGCAACTTTCATTGCTTTGAAATATCAGTTTCAAAATCATTCTGATGGTACAGTGACTTCTAATAAGACGAATGTATTCAGTTTCTTCCCCAAATGACTGTTTTGTATGGAGTCAATATAATGCCACATATATATGCAAAATAATAAAGACACAGTCCCGTAGCCTAGGACTATGGTTAACACTTAAACCACCAGAGGTCGCTGTATACCTAAAAGCGCCAGCGGGTCAAATTTACCCATGCACGACTACTGTTTTGATATGGCTAAAAAACCTATGTCACCGTATTATGCCACTGTCTTCACAATGTCTAGAGTCATAAAATGGTTATTTTTTAGTCATCAACTATGTTTTTTTGCAAAACTTTATTTTCTTTTGCAAAACTTTATTTTCTTTTGCAAAACTTTATTATTTTGCATATATATGTGACACTATATTGACTCCATAGAGATCCACTGTATAATTACAACAGTGAACTCCACTCATTTAACTGCTGTAGGCACTCAAACACAGAACCCTTTCTTTAATCCAACTAATAATAATAATCAAAATACCCACTGACTTAAGGATGATGGAACCGGAAGTACTAAAATGTGAACTTCGTTTTGCCCTGCAAAACTACGTCATCCCTGCAGCATGCTGTTGGCAACACTTTGACATGAGTCTGAATGCAGCCATTGACCTAATATTCATAATATTGTGCAATTAGAAGCAAAAGCAAAACATGAAAACTTCAACTGACTCTCAAAATGGTCAAGTATGTTGTTAAAGATAACATCTCATCACAAATTCCCTCCGTATCCACAGAAAGCTCATCATCAACCCTGACTGCTGCTGAAATGATTACACTGTTGATTAAATTAGTAAAAGCAATCACAATCTCTTAAAGCAAGTTAATTGGGAGAATTTATTTAGCCCTACTGATGGCTTTATGCATGTTTGATTAAGTATTATAAGGTTTGTTTTTCAGATTTTACATAATATGTCTTTAAATCTTGCACAAAGTGATCGGGAGCCCCATTAACGATCGTAATAAACTCTTTTTAAAAGCACCTCCCGTTATGATTTATCTGCGGCGAGATGTGCTGCTCCGCTCACTATCTGGCCATCTGACAAATAGGCAGGATGCAATCGTACAGTCATGCCATAAATCTGCAGACGTGCAGAGCTGTGCAGTGCACTGGAAAAGTTAGGCAGAGGTCAAATCAACTTTATGAGGGATCTCTCTCTCTCACACACACACACACACAGGTTTATTTCTCTATAGTGAGGACATTGCATAGACTTCCATTGATTTTCTATCAGGTTAATGATGTTTTCTATCAGCTAACCCAACTACCCCTTAACTTAACCATCACAGAGTCATGTGAAGAACACTAGATTTACATCAAAACATCTTTTAGCTGATTTTTGGCCAGTAGATTGTCCTCACTAGTGCGTTCTCAAAGTATTTCACAATATAAGTGAGGAATACATTTGGTCCTCACAAGTAGGCCTATGGTCAAAACAAGCACACACATACTCACATAAACAGTTAAACAGAACAACTTGAGTCTGAAGGCATTAGAGATGGGAATGATACATGCAGATATTCAACATTATGGCATTCCTGTTATATCTGTGAGATGAAAACTACTGCAAGAGCATTCAATTCAGAGCAAAGTGACTATTTTAAACCTACTGTTGGGATAATTAGTTTGATTTCTGGCTTATATCTAAAATTACCAGATGGCATTGTGATGATTACGTCTGACCCACAGTAAAATAAATAAATTAATTATTTAATTATTCATATAAGACTTAAGTGTGTTAATTCACTGCAGACTTGTGAATGAATCTATTAATATTATTTAGGCTACTTATATTTATATTACATTATACTTATATTTATGAAAAAAGTCACCAAATTAGCCCGAATATCAAAATAAAATTTTTCATAAGGTACTTGTGACTCAAAACAAGAGACCACAGCTAATGTAACCAGCATGTGCTATTTTGATAATAATATCCTAAATTTTTGAGAAGAAAAAGAAAATAGAAACGCAGAATCTTTTTTTGCGACGCGAGATAAAAAAATTAAAAAAAATTTTTTTTTTTTAATGAGCCTGCGCCTTTAAATTGTCCGGCTGTTGTCATAGTAACCAGCGGGCCAGTGTGTTTTGCGACAGACCGTGTTCCGCGCCGCAGCACATCACCAGCCGATGAATGCAGAATAAACGCATGCGAGTTTCATTCACTTATTCTATATATAATCACATTTGATGTATATATATGATATGTAATATGTGAAGCGTATGACGAGAGGTGAGTGATAATGTGATCTGCCTGTTGAACAGCTTTATATGAGGCCTTGCATTTATAGAATAACCATTAGGCTACATGAAATATAGGCAGATTTCGGCATGTTTACATAAAAACGAAAATTCTCCGTATGTTCTTTAAACACTTAAACCTTCACAAAGCCCATTACTATGGATTTTGGACACAGTACCATTAAATTATTTTGAGTACTGTGTAAATATACTGTTATAAATACAGGATATAATAATCACAAGGTTTTTCTTGTAATACAATGGTATTCTTGGAATACTATAGAAATATCATGGTTTATGAGTAGGGTATTCATTCTGTATCATGGTATTACTATGTGATACCATCATTGTACCATGGTACTCCCCTTTTTTTAAGGGAATGCATTCTGTGAGAGTGCTATGAATGTAATCTAAATTAAACATTGCGTTTATAGCACGTTTACAGCACTTTTATTTTGAGGTTGACCATTTTTATTTATTTTTATTTTTATTTGTATGATAGTACAGTTTAATGACAGCAAGTGAGATGTGGCCAATCAGGTTGTGGAAATGACATGAAACAAAGGCAGTTTCAAAGTAGTAGGATCTGATGAAGAGAAACTGCCTTTGATTCCCAGGGAATACATTAACTGATAAAATGTACAACATTAATGCAAAGTAAGTCGCTTTGAATAAAAGCATCTGCCAAATGCATTAACGTCAATATCAATAGCATTAGTAGAGCTAATGCATCTATTCATTCTAAATTACAATTATTTACACATTGCCATCTGCATGTTTTAAATAGCTTGTCATCTGTCTGCATGCTTTAAATAGAATAATTTCCTGCCCAATAAGCAGGGTCATTCAGATTCAATTAGAATATGTTTTCAACTTGACCAATTAACCAAAAAGAAACATGGGAAACAGTACTCTTACAAGCTTACCTTGTTGAAAAAAGTAAGTATGTTTGTATTTTCAAACCACATGGTAGAAGAACTGAATGAAAATTTAAGTAATAGGTAATTAGGTTTAATAAGGTATTTAGTGTCTCTGAAGCTGTTAGCAAATCTTCTAGCAAAGCGTGTGTTATCGTATCTTGTGCATTGTTTTTTTTATACTTATATACAATCATAATTACTCATATTAGCCAAAAATCAGCCAATCGATCTGCCTGGATGATATGTTGGCATATCACTAATTATTATTATTATTTATTTTTTCTCCAGAGTTTCAGTGTTATGGAGATGCCCACTGGATGAGCGCCAGTGCACTTAGTCATGGGAACATCGCATTTACATCCATCTGCATTTTAGTTAGCTGCCGGTGGTCCTGTTATGCAACATGCAGCCCTGGAGTTACTGGAAGAGTCCTGTGAGTGGACCTTCCTGAATCCAGGGGGTTTCCAAGCCCACCCATGCCTGTCATTCCCATCCCACGGAGGGTTCGCTCCTTCCATGGCCCTCACACTACCTGCATGCACTCCGCCTGTGGCCCGGCGCGCACCGCCCAGCTCGTACGCACCAAATACAACAACTTTGACCTGTACCTGAAGTCTCGATGGATGTATAGTTTCATCCGGTTCCTTCTCTATTTTGGCTGCAGTCTTTTTACCGCCCTCCTCTGGGTGGCACTATCTGCACTCTTCTGCCTGCAGTACGTCAGCGTGCGAATTTTCCTTCGTCTTCAATACAAGCTGTCTGTCATTCTACTGCTGCTGGGTCACCGCCGGCTGGACTTTGGCATCCTCAATGATCTGTTTATATACAGCATGCATGTTACCATGTTTCTGATCGGAGGCCTGGGATGGTGTTTCATGGTCTTTGTAGATATGTGAAGTTCGGACTGGTTGAATGATCACTGTGTTGAAAGACACTCCGTTTGATTTGCTTTTTGAGCATGCAACTTTTACACATCTTGACAGAACTGAGAACATGTGTGCGACATTTTAAAAAGAGCTGAAATCCTTTTCCACAGCTTGCTTCTCATTCCAGTGTGAGAAAAATGTTATGAGCGTGCATGTTTTTTCTTTTTTAGAATTTATATGAATTAAATGTGTTGTGTGTTGTATTCTAACACTGTGCGTAGGGGAATACGATTTACTTTTTGTTTTTAATGTCAGTAAACCAATGTTTCATATATTTTTAGATCTGCATGTGCCGCTTATGTTTGCTTTTGAGAAGGTGCTATTTTATCTCGGTTTTCCTTCCTTCCATTCTCATGCAGAAATATCCTGGCCTCTTTCAGCTTACTTGCAGCGTTCAGACCATATTATTTGTATGGTGCCAATCAGAGCATGAGTCTGATGCCCCATGTTGCATTAGTGTGGTGTTATTGGCGCCAGCCTGGCATGAAAGTAAAGTGAGGGAGTACAATCTCCTATTGTTTGAGGATCAAACATCATATGCCTCATACTTGGCCAAGCATGCTCTTTTGTTCTGAAACTGAACGGACACCAGTGACATTTCAGACAAGCTATTGTACAGCTCAACCCAGAAGGGTCAAAGCGCTGATGAACTGACACATGTACAGCTGCCGAATGACTGGAGGATCACCTGTGTCAAATGACGAACTCTCTTGGAGGGACACATATCCACTACCGCAGACCTGCTCAAATAGTTGTTATGGTGTAGCACAGTTCAATAACATCTCAGGAACAGCATCAAAACACTGAATAAAAATTGTGTAAATCTTACCGGTGTGTGCAGTTATGATTTCTGTGTATAATAAATGTGTCCTAGACAATTGTGTCCTAATTTTGATTCAAAGAGATGGATATTCTGTGTTTTTGTCTTTGACCAATATGGGGTTTTAGTGGCCGATACTGATATCCGGAGTACAATAGAAAAAGCAATGAACACAATCTAAATAAACACATATTTTACATAATACTGGCTTGAAATCCACAAAAAAAGCTGTGCTTATATATGACCACAACACACTCTTAGAATTGTATTTGTACAGTGTGTCCTAAAGACCCTCTTGTTTGTGGAACTAGGTTCTTATGCTAAAGATTCAGAATTATTCATTACTAGTTAAAAACAGAGGCGTCATGCCCATTCAAAGTGCCCCCTCAGATTTTTGAGCCAAGTGGATTTTGAATGCAGCTTCCAAAAGACACAAAAATAACCGAATAATACTTTCTATATTTGATACAATCACACCAGCATGATTAAATCGTTCAGCGGGTCATATCATCAGCTGCTAAATTCAAATCTGCGTTCGCTGGCTGGCACTGAGCCAGATACAGACGCGTTTTTTACAGCACTGCTCATTAACCAATCACACAAGATGCTGTTGAGCTTATGAATGCAGTGTCCAATCAGAGGCGTTCAGATGAGTCATCGCTAAAATGCCGGTGTTTTCTTCACTCGCTGGCTGACTGAATACCTCTTTCTGGCGAATTCTCTCGTTAGAAACAACAAACTGCAGATGTGTGTATGAATCTGTAAGTAAGATATTCATTTCACAGTGTAAACAGCTTCAGTGAGTTTAATGGGAGTTTTTGAGAATGCTTGAACTCTAGACTGTCAGTGAAAATGTTCTTTGATAATGTAAATGTTCTTTGCTCTCTTTCTGTAAAATGAAAGTGTTATGATAAGTAGCCTAACTCTTATTCACATTAACTTTCAATGTTAAATTCAACATTAAATATAAAATCAGTCGTATTAAAAATGTTATGGCATGACACCCATATCTGTTACTTAAGCAAACAGACAGGATTTTATGTATAGTTAATAGGCTACTTTGACCATCGGCCACTATAGATCAAGTAACATAATCTATAAAGGTGAGAATCAAGATATTTCATGATATAGTTAATGCGTTTGGGAATGTTTCGAATAAAAACAAAAACAGGAGTGCTATTCTGGCTGCTGTGTGTCACATGACTACCCCCTCTAGGCTGTTTCTGAGAAGTTACTAGAGTAACAAGGAGCCAGCACAACTGAAAATTACTTTTATACATAAGTTCAATAAACAAAAGGTTATTACAGAGTAACCTTTTAGACACAATATTGCTGGATACTTTGTCTATTTTTGCTTTGTCAAATAGTTCCAAAAAAGCCACAGTTGAACCAAGCAACACACATTAGTGATGTTTTGTTTCTAAATAAATCAGTATTTTTGACTGTAACAAAGTTCATAGATCGGGGAAGAAGAAGGCGGGAACCGGCGAACATTTAAACATAATTTAATAACAAAATAAATAAATAAAAATAAAACCCCTCACGGACGACTGCCGCGCACAAACAGAAACCAAACATAAAATCCAGTCCTCTCTCGTCCTTCACTGAAGGACGTTACTCCTCTTATCCTTCCGGAGCTCCTCCGTGGGACTCGAGACCGGTGAGTGGTGCAGGTGTCGCTCATTATCATTAACTCCACCGGCCTCGCTCCGTTCCCACGGCTCTCGGCCCGCCCCACTCGTCACATTGAACAAATTGGTTGAACGAATGATTCAATATGACTCAATACCTTTCAATTGCTGCCTCCTACATGGTGTAACACAATCTTTTGAAAGAAAAACGGAAAAATCTTACTAATCAACAATCTGACTGTCTGGAACAGGAAAACAAGACAAGCGGAATGATACAAATAGTGAAAAGTCCTTGTGCTGTTGGTGTCCTATATCAAGTTAATCAAACATAAATATTAAATAATTAATCTTTCTGGCCATTATGTCAGTGTGCCTCAGAAAGGTGTCTTTGGCCCGATCAACGTTTCAACAACAAGGTCTCCCCAGTTGCACTTTCCTCCGCATGAAGTTCACATAGTAGACAAGTCTGTTTCTTTTTACCATTTCATCTGAGTGAACACCATATAGATGCCAGGTGCCAACTTGGTGTGATGGTGTAGAATCCTTACCACTTAGCAACGAGGCTTGATGGTGAAGGAAGGTAGCAGTAATAACACCCACTTCTCCAGTCAATCTATCATCTCAAGTTCATAGTGCATGTAGTGCCCCTTTACTGGTTGATGAGGATGAGTTTGGTCATTTCCAACAGATCCAGTGGCCCCTCAAAAGTCTGAACATTGATCAGCACAAACGAGAAGAAGCATGAGATGCTCCAACCTGCTCCAATACACCACGCTGGAAGTATCTAGTGATCCTGAAGACCTTGTTGAGCTGGTTCAGGTGTGTTTGATTAGGGTTAGAGCTAAACTCTGAAGGACAATGGCCCTCTAGGATCAGTATTGTACACTCCTGTAATGTAAGGAAATAACCGCAATACCTTTGAAAATCATTATAAATTGATTGCCAGAGCAAGTGAGAACTGATTCAACAAAGCAATATATATATATGTATGTGTACAAACGTACAAACAACATGTACGTTGTTTTTTTGGTGTTTGGCTTAGCGTTGTTAATTCTTTTTTTTTATAAATTTTTTTAATTTAAATGTATTTACATTTAATTTAAATTAGTGTTATGTTAGAATCATTATTATACTCTTATACCTTTTGTTCTTTAATATTTTGAATTGTTTTTAGCTTTATTTTTTGTTTTTCATTTAAATGTTAAGTTTTGAAATATTGTTGTATGGATTTGTCATTTTTATTTAATTTCTTTATTTTTAAAATGTGTATAAGTAGTATTTATAAAGTTTTAGCTTTTAGTTTTGGATCTGTTTTTAGTTGTTTTAATACTACAATTGATTGCTTCTGTTGTCCTCATTTGTTTTAAATAAATACATTCAAATAAATAAATAAATAAATAACGAAAAGAAAAAGAAACAAGCTGACAGGCCACTGAGGGCCAGTCAGGGGTCAAAGATAGATAAGCAGTCTGAGAAGGGCAGACAGGTAAGCAGGGAAATCCCAGGAGGAAGATCGGGCCAGGTAGAGGATCAGGGAATCAATCCAAATGACAGGAATGTAGAGGGGGACCAGACATTGGGCAGGGCAGTTAGAGTACTAACTGGCAGAAAGACCTCTGACAAGGGACAGCTGGGCTGGGCAGAAAACTAAAGGCAAAACTCGCATTAGGGAAGGACAGGATAAGGCAAGACTAGACAAGACTTCAGGCAAGATAAGCACTGGCAAGAACAATTTCTAGAGCTAGAACTAAACAAGGGCTATACGGAGGGGCATGGTAAAATGTAAGAAGGAGACAGGACAAGAGAAACATATGGCAAGTCTAGACAAAGCTAGGCAAGATAAGCACTGGCAAGAACAAGTTCTAGAACTAAACAAGGGATAAATGAAGGGGCATGGTAGAAGGTAAGAAGGAGACAGGACAAGAGAAACATATACTGTAGCAAACAAAGCAAAATTAAATAGATTGTCAGTGAGCTCTGGGTGTTGATGTAGGGGGTCTTTGGGGTCTATGCACATTGCCTGGGCTAGCCTAGTTGCCATCAGTCCATTCTTACGGTTGTATTCCTTAACCTTTTATGGCTCGTTTCCACTGAGCGGTACGGTTCGGTACAGTACGGTACGCAATTATTTCCGTTTCCACTGTCAGAAGTTGTGAATGGTACCAAAATAGCAAACCGTACCGTACCACTTTTTTGGTACCCTTCCGTTGGGGTACCTACCACAGCAAAGGATACCAAAAGGGTGGAGCTAAACCCACCGCAGAACGTTGATTGGTTGACTAGAATCTTCACTTTTGCGTGATACAAGGGGATAAAACTTCTTCTTCACTCGTTCCGCTCTGCTGTCCATGAGTGTTGGGCTTATTTACATCAGAGTGCTCAAACACAAAAAAATATAACCGTGTATTTTATAATTTTATATTTTCACACAGATAATAGCCGTTTCTCAATATGTCTGTTCTTGTGGACTTGTGAAACGTCATTGCCCAAAAACCCACGTAATTTTCTAAATATTACTGTTATTGTGTCATGAAATGTAGTTGTAAGAGTTTTTCAGGCGAGACTGTAATTGTTTAAAATTCAAATATGCGGTTTATTTATAAAGATAGCGCCTATTTGATCTAAATATTATTGTGTCATGAAATGTAGTTTTAAGAGTTTTTCAGGCAGGAATGTAATTGTTTAAAACTCAAATCTGCGGTTTATTTATAAAGACAGCGCCTATTTGAAAATTTGCTATGCCAATTTCGGAGCCCCAGGCGATCACCGGGCACTCAGTGCTCATGTATCCGCATAGAGCAGCCTTAGCTCGGCTAGTCCTTCCGACATTTGCCGCTGGCTCTGATGTCTCTGTAGTGATTAAACATGAGATACAATTTGTTTTGGGTTGGCTATATTTAACAGACATTCGTGGTCTCATGAATCTATTATTTGTTCCTGGTCATATCGTTTTGGCCGAGCACAAAGTTGTTTAACTTTATATATTTATATATACTTTGAACTTTACCGTAGTACAGCGCTGACTTTGTAGCATACATTTGACTGAACTGTTTGCTTTTGTCTTTATTTCCTCTTATATAAGCCTCTTATACTTTGTACTTATACTTTTATAATGGCTATTATTGTTCATTAAAACTGACATTTAACAAAAAGAGGCAGAGTTGTGCTTATTGTCGCGGTTCATCGTCGATCGCTACTTTCCGGCATACACCACGCCTACCAAGTAAGGGTACTATTGGCAGTGGAAACGCAAGCCTGATCAGGGTTACCCGTACCAAATCGTACTGTACTGAACTGTACTGTACCGTACCGCTCAGTGGAAACGAGCCATTAGAGACCTGTCCAGTATCACACTATGTGCTTTCACTGGCTCTCCTGCATCACTGCCAGTCCAGGTAATAGTGTACATAGGGGATCTCTGGCAAAATCCATGGTGTACTTTGCCAACGTTATTGGGAGACCAATAACACCATCACAACAGATGATGGCTTTCAGGTAATAACTTCACACTTAACTGCTTTTTTGGCAGTAAGGGGCATCAAAATATCTATCTTTGAAACAGTGGAACTCCCAATTTATATTGTGCATACCTTAACATACATATGATATATTGGTATGTTATAACCAGAGTTTTGCAATTTGGAAGAATATAGATGGTGGTTCTGTATGTCCTTGTTATTTTAAAACACTGCAGGCCAGTCAAATATTTCTGCAATGTAGGGTGAGGCAGAAAGGAAGCAATTGATGAGTGTCAGACCTGTAGAAGTACTGGTAAAGAAGTCTCAAATATATCCAGTCCATCACAGTTACTTGATTTTTCTTGTTGGTTGTGACTACAGTGCTACAATTGTTTAAGTGGCATGAATAGGCGCTAGAGATGACATGTACTTTGTGATGTGGTCATGAATGCTAGGAATGACAAAATGTTCACATGCCCTTTGTGATGGAAAACTCAGGGGTTGCATGACTCAGCACAATAGTGGCCTCTGGAATGTTATTTATTCTGTCACCCTTCTACAATTCTTATTTGGTATGTCACAGACCACTAACAAAAGAGTACAAGATTTAAATATACATCATAAGTACTTGCTTTTTTCCTTTTTTTAACTTGCGTATTAAGAAAACTCTAGTAGTGTCAATCAGAAATACTTCTGAAAATTTTCCAGAATTTAGTGAAAGAAGATTTAGGATGAAGTCACACTCAACTTTAAGCATTGAAATTATTTTGGACCCCGCAATAAATGAGCAACAGAATATGATGTTATACACTAGGGCAGAGTTTCTTAACTCTAGCTCTCAAGGTCCGCTTATGAGGGCTTGAAAAGTTTGCCTCAGTGTGACTTTATCCGCTTTTCCACCAAAATTACCTGGAACAATTTGTCCCAGGAACTTTTTAGTTTCCCCCAAACCTGTTGCTGTCTGCCTTTGCATCGAGGTCTAAAGTACCGTGAAGATTAGGCAAATAATCTGGTGACGTAGGTCTGCGCGCGTTTCTCAATACCAAGTACGCAAATTTTGGACTTGCGTCCTCGGTAGTTTGGACTTCAAAAGTTCTTCTCGTGAGTGTAAACTCACGGGGACGGGACGACACAAGTAACGTCAGTCAGCTCGCCTTGGCTACTGCAATTTTCCTCACTGTAT
>NW_015536624.1:3524103-3528045 GCF_001515605.1 Sinocyclocheilus anshuiensis | reverse complement strand
CAGAAATGTAGTTCAGGGAACGTACATACATTACAATGAAACGAAATATTATATCAAACAGTATTGCCTATTTTAATTTTCATTTTAACATATTAATAGATTAATAAAATAATAGAATAAAGACCAAAGATTACCTGTTAGATTGACCCAAAACGAATTACATCTTATGTTTAACCACTACAGAGACATCAGAGCCAGCGGCAAATGTCAAAAAGACTAGCCGAGTTGAGGCTGCTCTCGTTGGGAAACATGAGCACTGAGCGCCTGGTGATCGCATGGAGCTCACGTCTCCGAAATCAGCTAAGCACATTTTCAAATAGGCACTGTTTTTATAAATAAACTGCAGGTTTGAGTTTTAAACAACTACATTCTCGCCTGAAATCCTTTTAAAACTAAATTTCATGACACAATAAAAGTAATATATTTTTTTTAATTATGCAGATATGGTGGTTGCTGCGTGAAATCAATCAATCAGCATGTTCAGTGCCCAAGTCCCGCCCCCAAAAGTTCCGGACCTTTGAAAAATTACTACTTTGCGAGCAAGGACTTTCTGAGGGGCAAATATTTACCCAGAACTTTATTTAGACCCTGGTTCTGGCGGTGGAAACACACCGAGTACCAGCCCAAAGTCCCTAGTTCCTGGGGAAAGTTCCTGCGGTGGAAACAGGGCTTTTGTGTTGTAGAGCAGTGGTTCTTAACTCCAGTCCTCGGGACCCAATGCTCTGCATATTTTGTATATTTCTGAATCTGACACACTCAGTTCAGTTCATGGATCTCTCTCCTAAGGAGCTGATGATCTGAATCAGGTGCGTTAAATAAGGTAGACATACAAAATGTGCAGAGCAGTGGGTCCTGAGGACTGGAGTTGAGAACCACTGTTGTAGAGGGTCTTATTGTGATCTGTCCCCATGCACCAAAAAGCAATTCAGAGTATTCAGCCTTCACGGAGACCCTAGTTGAGGCCCTAGAAGAGGTTCCAATTGGGGAATCCATGCAACTCCTGTGAGACTTCACCCAAGCAGTGTTCTGTTAATTGACTTTTGTGCAGGTCATGGTTTGGCCATATTGAACACCATATTCAAATGATGAGAGAGGATGCCAGACAGACCTGGGAAAACCAAACAGGTTGTGAGGGTGAACTGGGAAATATAATTTTTAACTCCAAACTCCGGAGGAGTTATTCCCTCATTCTGAGAGAGACTGGGGTAATGGAGTCGGAGTGACCTTGTTTAAGGCCTTCATTGCGAAAGCAGCTGGTCTCCATCGTGGTGGTATCCCTAGAATCCGTTGGTGGACACTATAGCGGTGAGGGAGGCCACTGAGCCAAAGAAGGAGACATTTCAAGATTGGTTAAGTAATGGAGTTATTGGTGGGCTAGAAGGACTGCAGAAGCAGGAGATTGTGGAAAGAGCTCGGAGAAGCCAAAGAGAAAGACTTTTGGATGAATTTCTTTATCTTCTGTTTTATGCGATTGACTGTTTTGACACTCCTCATTGTTGCTCGCAAACTAACAGCAAACTCAGATCGTATTGCAGTGGTACCATTTAAAATGGTTTTAATTTGTTTGTTTTTGTCAATTCAAAAACGATACAAAACCTTATTTCCCCTAACATCAAAACTGGTGACGGATATGCTGAAAGACACAGCACCCCTTGCTGCACAGTGAAGCTGGCCGTGACTAGAGCACGGTGTCCTCTGTAGCTGACTTTTTCTTGTGCAGAGCAGGAGTTTTCGACAGGGTGCTTATTTAGAGAGCGAGATGATGCACCTTTGCTTTTGCTGCATCCGTTTTGAAAGTCTTGTCACATATGTTGGTACACTTGCATCATTACCAAAGCACACAAATCAGATTTGATCACTTGCAATTAATAGTGCGGACAGGCTGCCTGAAAAGATCTGATTTGAGAACAAATCTGATTTGCCTACAGTCTGAACATAGCCTAATTGCTATCATTGTCCATGCTGAGATGTATACCCAACTATTCTAAGCAACCCATACTTTGAAGTGTCTATGACAAGCTGACTTGTAGGGGAAAGCGGGGCACAACCTAACACTTTTTGACTTTCTCAGTTTGTGTGAAACCACATGGGGTTCAGAGTATAATTTTTTTATCCACAGTAATTTCACACTTGTCTAGCACAAATATGTCGCTTTGTTTCATAATTACAGCGCATACATTTTTCTTTATTTACCCTCAAAAAATAGAAGTGAAATGTGACAACATGCCCCGTAGGTGGGGTACATTGTAACATCTGAGGGGCACATTGTAACATGACCATATGACAGCTTAAAATGTTATCTGATCTAATGGAAAAATATATATATACAAGACAAACTAAAATATTTTGTCAAAAAATACAAATTATTAACTTTTTTCAAATAAAATAATGCCGTTTTTTAAGAATTAAAAATAATCTGATTTTGGAGTTTGACAATGAACACATTGCAACCATGCTTCGGACGGCCCGTAAACGAGCCAAAATGCTTTACATTTCTTGAAATAATAATTTCTGAACATTAAACATTGACTGTCTGTCTTTATTCACCTGTTACTCGTAGTTTCTCATTAAAATGCATTAAAGTAAATAGTGTAAATCAGGGGTGCCCAATCCTGTTCCTGGAGATCTACCTTCCTGCATAGTTCAGTTCCAACCCTAATCAAACACACCTGTCTGTAATTATCAAGTGCTCCTTCAGATCCTAATTAGTTGGTTCAGTTGTGTTTGATCAGGGTTGCAGCTGAACTCTGCAGGAAGGTAGATCTCCAGGAACAGAGTTGGGCCCCCAGGTGTAAATTATATCACTAATGCCATAGAAAAGCATAGTTTAATTAAAGCGGGGCACATTGTAACGCAGTGTTGCACCGTTCTCCATCTGCGCAACTGGAATTTAAAACTGGTTAGTGTCTTCTGCTAGGTAGCGAAGCATTAAACTAAACTCTAAACTGATGAATAACAGTTTGGAGATTAAAATAGCAGATTTTTCTTATTTTAAATAAATACTAAAAACTGAGATAAAAAAAACATACTTAAGCCAGAAATTTACTTTTACTATGGTAAAATAAATGTTCAGTGATTTCTTCAAAAGATTTTTTCATTTTGGTGCACTTTTTTTCTCTATATAGTGTTGATATGGCAACTAAATACCATACATTTTGTTATTCTAGAATGCGTGGAAATATTTAAACCATGTGTGTTACAACTTACCCCGCGTTAGTTTGTGCCCCGCGCTCCCCTACATTATCCTGCTCATTACACTTAGCAAATTAATAAAAAAAACATGGATATGAGATATTGATTTGCGAGTAAAATATTACATTATGTGAGAAAATAGAGATTGTGGAGTAAGTGATATACAAAACATTAAACTAGCAGAACTAAAAGGTCAGGACTGTTGCTAATGAGGTGAATGGTTGGACAAATTCACTGGGACAAAATGTGTCAAAGGCCGCATTCAGGACTCAAATATGTGTGAGTTATAACTGTCATCCAGTGCTAAACTGTATAACTGATCGCTCAACATGGAAACCTGGTTTTCTACATACAGTAACTGTGTTCTGTCCCATATACCTTTATGTTTGTTAAGTGGCCATAATAAAGTTGAGATAAAGTACAGTCAGACTGTCCTTTTTGCTATAGATAAGTTCCTTGAAGGTGATCTGCTTTGGTGATTATCACCCTGGAATAATACCAGACTGCCTGTACATTATCATTAATTATTTAAAGGGGTCATATGATGCGATTTCAAGTTTTCCTTTCTCTTTGGAGTGTTACAAGCTGATTGTGCATAGATAAGATCCCTGAAGTTGCAAAGACTAAAGTCTCAAAACTAAAGAGATATTCTTTATCAAAGTTAAGACTCTGCCACGCCCCCCTAAAACGGCTCATTCTAACACGCCCCCACATATCTACCTCACTATGTGGAAATATTTGCATAATGCG
>NW_015536624.1:3520013-3523950 GCF_001515605.1 Sinocyclocheilus anshuiensis | reverse complement strand
TATTCTGTTACACCAAATACACAAAATAATGATCTTTAAAAAAGCATCATATGACCCCTTTAAGTACTTGAACATAGTGACGTTTACTTTGTTAAAACGGCTTGCCATAATTGTTAATTAGATATGAAATGTACGGGACGGTCCGACTGTGTCTTTAAAAACTCCTGAAAGCGTTCGAGAATGATGTCAGACTGAACGCGAAATCACTTCCTGAACTGTGAGAGAGAGAAAGAGAGAAAGAGAGAGAGAGACTCAGACAGAGGCAAATGGGGAGAGCGCTGGCGTTGTAGGTAGGGAGAGAGTAGTGGAGGTGAGGAGGGTCTGGCTGAATACGGACCCCGCTGGAAACTTCACATCCACAGAAATACGCCGCTACAGAGCGTCGCGCTCTTATATGGAGGAGAAGCTCGCTGGGTAAATATATGACACGCATCATATTTAGGTCTTGATGGCAGGACTGCATGACGCATATGGGCCATATTTTATTTCCTACTTGATATAGTTTTATGAGTCACTGATGGAGATTAGATTTCAGTGCGGCGGGTAATGTCATATAGGCTACTTAGAACTGAAACTTAGGTTTGCTCTAACCTCGTGAACATTAGCCTCAAATTCAAGTCATTTGTTTTTAGCTAATGAAAGTTGCTTAGAAAAAATAAAAGTGTGGCAGTGAAGGAATGCAGGTGGATTCGGTGGAATGTGTTTTTTTTTTGCGAGCAGAATGTGAGAACGTGTGCGCGCGCCTCTTCGAGTTTATTGGTGTTTTAATGTAGATTGATGATGATGATGATGGTTTCTGCAGATCATCACAAACACTGTTACAACTCACTTTACTTTTGCAAAACTGCCTAAGGCCTGTCAAGTACTGTTTTTGGACATGGTACTATCAACGTTGGTGCCATGGTATAACATTGTTTATCTGAAAATGGTAGCATCGTATTACACGTTTATTATACATTTATTATGTTTATTATACATTATTATTATACATTTTTGGGCTGTGATATTCTTTGAAGAACCTTGGAGTAGCTACGTGAATACAGAAAACAAACAGATCAATGTTTTTTTTTAATCTTATACAGATTGAAGTCACACAGAGGTCAATTACATTTGATTGTATCTGCTTCATTCTGTGACAGCATATGCTGATGATCTCCAGTTGCAACTTTTTATTTGTAAAAGAAGTTCATTGTAGCATGATTCCTCAGCAGTTGATTTGTTCATTGTAACCGGATGTCATTTTTAACTCTGAAACCACATGAACAGAGACACGGCCGCACACTCAATGAGATAAACTAACTGTTTGAGACAGATTGATATGGCGAGTTTGATCTGCAGTTCACAGTGTGTTCAGGCTGATCTTTAGTTTCGGCTGAGTGCGTGTTTGTTGCTTTAAGATTATTCAGACCGATGACTAAATTGGAGAAAGGAAGTTTGGTCAGAGGAGAGAGTGTATAGCCACATGGAGTGTGTGTGTGTGTGTGTGTGTGTGTGACTGTTGCGTGCTACTGTCTGGTTTCCAAGACATGTGACTGTGCACAATGCCTCCTTTCCTATGCAACTAACACGTGCTCCATGGCATTTCCTGCATAAGATCTCACTGTCTCCATCTAGATGATATCTAACAAATATTTTATGTGTGCACAGTAAGTCATTTTAACAGAAAAGTGTGCACTTCGTGTCATATTCCTTACTGAAAGAAAGACTTGCTGCCTTACCAAATGTCTGCTTTTCTGGGTTCCTCCTCAGGACGAGCGTGTGAAGAGATTTTGAGGTAGTTTTTGGACTATGTGGCATATTTCCAGGCCCGTAGAGCCACAGGGCTTTTTTTCACAGCTACACACTGCTGTAAAATCCACACCAGCTGTTACTGCAAATGTGCTGAATATGAATACATCACCGTTTCGATGCACATATGGGTTTTTCAGTGGCTGAATGTTAAATATGTGCTCACAGCCTTGCAAACAGTAATTTATCGTTACCAACTCAAAATATCGAAATGTTTGCTAGTTGCAGGCCTACAGTACATGGCATTGACAGTTTTGGTTTGTAAATGTTTCTTGAATATCATTGGTTTTTCTCTACTCACAAAACAAACTGTGGTCACACATTCTTGCATGTATTTAATATTGTGTTGTCTTTGAGCTTCTGTAAGTTTTGTTGATGGTTTTTGAGGATGAGGGCATATCACACAACCTGTCCATATTGAAAGAAGTGTTATTTTAGTAGAATTGACATATTATTATAGTTTTGTTTAATATTTTGAATTTGTGATTATTATTATTGTGTTAAATATGTCTGTGTAGTTTTATAATTTTTTTTTAATTTCAGTTTTAGTTATTTGGTACAAGTTAAAGTAAATGAAAATTAGAAATGATGCTTTGGCAACTAGCGAAATAATTTATTTTTATGGTTTTAATTTTAGTTAACTATAATAACCCTGGTTGGCATTTGTCTAATTTGACAAGCTTCTATGAACAGAAAATGAATTTACTCCAAGAGTTGGATTGGACACACAGCCTTTGACATCAATAACTAAACATAGGGAAGTGTTTTCTTCTGACTTTTCTATTTATTAGTCTATTTATTTTGCCATCCTCGTTATGTATGGCTGAATGTTTAGTTGCATTTTAAGATTTGCATTTAGTATTGTTTTTTTCCTGGCTTGTCTGTCATTGTTGGGTCACGACCCACCAGGGACTGCGGTAATGTATTTTCTAAATGGTGTTATACGATTATGAATGTAATAAACCGTTTTGTGGTTATAAAAGTTGCTGCCAGTAAACCAACTCATCAGCGAGTTTGACTGTGTTCTGAAACTATCTCTTAATTTGTGAGTCGTGTGTTCTCACACAATATACAAGGCCATGTTTCTTGGGCTCAATGCATGCCTGTAGGCACGCTGTCTTTGGTTTGGCCAGCTGCCACGTCCCTGATGACGCGCAGCAGCTGTATTTTTGCACTGTGTCCTGAGTTGCCTTCCCGAGGCCTCGCTCTACCAAACATTCCACATGGGGCTGAAGGGCCAGCCGGGGTTTGTTGGGTTTGTCTGCCGTGCTCTCTGGGCCAAACCTTGATGGGCCCCTTTACTGAGAGCCTTATCTGAATACAATAGAGCTTGCTCTCTTCATCAGTAATTAGATCTCGGGCCTGGAGACTCTTGAGACATGCTGTGACGAATCTGTCTTTCTGCATGATGTGTGCGCTACACCATCGGTCACATGCTCTTCACAGACCTTTTGTTTGTTGACAACAGGGTTAAAATCTCAAGAGTATTTTGCACTGATGCACTGCAGAATGATAAAGGCATTCTGGTAATACCGTGTGCCATTTGTGCTAGAAAATATCAAGACTTTTTGTATTCATTTATCTTTAACTTACAGCTTAATGAGAGAGCAATGCTCCACAATAGATGCTATTCAGTGGCCAATTCTTTAAGGTATAGTTCTCTAGCTTCCGCTAACTGTGGTACGCACGTTCACGAGAGAGTGGCATCCAGCGGATAAAGTAGGTATAGCGTAAGCTCCGGTGAAAAGTGATGAACGCGGAAGCAAAATGTTGGAGGATTTCGATATAAGTTGAGGGGAGACTGGTTTTCCTTTGCTGTAAAAAAAAAAAACTGGGTTCTAACGAAAGTAGCATATTCTCACCCAAGCTTATACCACACCTATGTCATACGTCATGAACGTGCACCGTTACATATATATATATATATATATATATATATAATAAAAAGGTAACAAAATAAATGGTAAATAAAATAATGTAAAATATTTTAAAAAATAATAATTTTAAGATAGTTGCCACAACAACTTTTATCATTTTCATTTAGTTGAACTTGATGTACTAAAATAAATAATTAAAATAAAAAAAATAATAAAACTATACATACATATTAAAAATAAACAGTACCAAAAAAAAAAAAAAAAAAATTTAT
>NW_015536624.1:3516757-3519916 GCF_001515605.1 Sinocyclocheilus anshuiensis | reverse complement strand
ATAGATACATATAAAAAATGTAAAAATAATAAAAATGAAAAAAATTTTTTTTTTACTAAAACGTTAACTAAAATTAAAATGATAGCAGAAAATAACAAATTCAAAAAATTCAAAGATAAAACTATAACAGGATAAACTCAATAATATCTCATTTATTTGTTTGTTTATTTATTCATTCATTCATTCATTCATTCATTCATTTATTTAAATATCGCCTGGCATGACAAAAAAATTGTTTTCTACCAACCATATAATTTTCAAAATGTTTCAGGATTTAAGATTGATGCAAAAATGAACCTCAGCTCTCAAATATCATTGCATCACACTGCATTATTTACAGTCAGTATTCTTATGCTTTGTGCCTAGAACAATATTTTTTCTGTAAAAAAAAAAAAACGTGTTTTTCTCGTAAAAGTTGAACTGTTAAGTTTGATGAGGCCAGTGTGAGTGAAATCCTGATAAAAACCCAAAAAAGCCCATTCTCTTTCAAAACATGTTTTGTTCCAGCCCTGTTACAGTGTTTCGGGGTTGAATGTTACAGGGTTGAAGATCGGTGCAAGAACAGTTTATATAGGACGTTTCACAGCGAGTTTCCAGGGTCTCACGTAGCCTATGTTGTTTACAGTGACTAAACTCCCACTTGGCATGTATTAATAGTAAGTATGCACCTGTCGCTGTTTCTGTGATGCCAATGAGATACTGGTGAATATGCTGGACTTCAGATCCCGTCCGCATTCAGGTCTCCTATCAAATCAAATCCAATGCAGTTGCTTCATATAGTCTATGTATGAGCCTCTTCAGTCAGATATTGGAATGAAATGTGGGTGGAATGACCTTTTTTATCATTGTGTTGTGTAAACAGTGTCATATCAGTGTCTTCATGGAAAACTGTTCATGCTTAATTGTATTTCTGTGTACTTTCGTAAGAGGGAAAATATGGGATGAAAGAGCTACAGTGGTGCTGCAGTGATAAGAACAATAAGTGCGCTTTTGTGGACATATTAAACCAACAACATGCAATGAACGTTGCAAACAGACTCTGAATGATTTACTGTCAAACTTGGGCTGGAGGTTTGATCGTTTGTTAAATTAAACAGCTTTTTCTGTCTCTCCCTCCCCCTCTGTGTCTTTGTGATTTCTGGTAAGTGACATGGCTGGCTGTGTGTGTGTGTGAGAGAGAGAGAGAGAGTCTGTGAATAATTCCACATGAATGACTGTGTGTATATTGTATAATTCCAGCAGGGCAGAGCTCACTGGGACTGTAAACACTTCAAAGTTTGGATGATTTTCCACTTTAGTCGTTGCATGATGCATGCAAATTTAAATTTAAGCTTAAATTGAAAATTTAAGCTGCTTTTATCAGTTCTAATAGCTGCCTGGGTCTTGCTCAAAGTTATCTTGCCAAGTATGCATTTCTGTGTTTGATACACATGTAAAAACATGCACACGTTATGCAGGTAGAGCCGACAGTCGCCTCAGAAAGCATGCAAATTATTGTTCTCGTTAATTTGTTTACATATGATTTCTTTCATCAGAGTTGATGTGAACGAGTCTCACAATGTAATAAAAAAGTGACCTTTTTATTTGCGTTTGCTAAGCAAATTAACTAGGGCTGTCAAAGTTAATTTGGTGCAATTAATTACAGGAAAAATAGCGTGTTAAAAAAAATCAAGGCATTTAACGCATCACCCTGCCCAGACCTGTACGTCATTGTACATTGATGAACATGATGCAGGATGATGACTGATGCATGATGAAGCCTATTAGAATGCACATATGAACCTAAAATTCAAGATATAATTGTGTGAATTTCTAATTTCTCAGCCCAAACTGACGTGCAATTAATTTGATTAGTTAATCTTCCCATCATGTAATTCATTAGATTTAATAATTGTAATCACTCTGAAATTAACATATTACTGCTTGACATGATTTGATCAAACACTAATATTAAGTTTTAACACTTTGAATGATTTCTCAGATCTTGTGTGTTGTTAAGGAGAGTCTGCTGCTACTTTTGTGATAAGGCACATAATTTGCACCATGAAACAGGTGGAAAAATCCCACAGATGCACACAGAAGGACAAACTCGAGCCATATCTCTCTTTTTATGCCAGGCAGCAGAAAAATAGTTTTTTGCACAGGCAAACGCCACGGCTAATTTCTTACAATCAATAGTCCTAAATCTCTTCACAAGAATCAAAAGTGTAATGCTTCTGTTTTTACATTTTCTATATTATCATCAAGTGTTCTCTGTCTTTGACGCCACATTCCTGTTCTCTTGTGCACACCTGTGGCATATGAGCTCTCATGTGCTGTGATCCAGATCTTTGGTTGAGCTCCAGCAGAATGTCTGGAAAAATCTCAGGGAACAGCCTGTTTTATCTTCATCCACACTGCTCCCATGATCCAGCGCAAACCCACTGTGTCGTTCCTTAACTCAGCTCTTGTTAATATTTTCTGTGAACTGATAATGATCAATAACAAGGGTTACATGATGGGAATTTCTAAGAACTTGCACACACATCTCAGTTCACTGTCACAATCTGTGAGAGCTGGATTTGCTTAATTATTACATATGGTCGACTGTAGTGTGGATGTGCATCTTCAGACTCACTCCTCAGTCCAGATGAAATGCGGAGGATTGTGCTCGGCTGATTTTGTAGATAGTTAACACATATTTCACTTGCTCAACTTGCAGTTTTAAAGGTCACATATTTTAGACCTTTCTGGAGTTTTGTCTTTTGTCTTTGAGTCTTGATGTCTTTAAGAATATATATTTGCGGTATAAGTACCAAAAACCATCTCAATATATTTTTACAGCTCCTCTCTCAGGAGCTCTACTGAGAACAGGTCGATTTTGGCCTGTCTAATTAATATTCATGAGCCTCTCTTCTGATTGGCCTGTTGTCAGCCGACGTCACAGTGCTAGCTGGAGGCAACAAAACAAAGGGGAAACTGGAGGCGGCCCATTCAAACCAGTGCAGATTCGGCTACATAAGGAGCTTAAAATATCATCTTGTTGTGATGTTGGGTGCCAGAATCGACGTAATACAGCCTCAAATTAGAAATTTGATCGCATATCTGCTGCCACTGCCAAACAAAAAAACCGACGACAGCTTAAACGCGATAAAACGAGCAGACTGGACAGAAACGATC
>NW_015536624.1:3507077-3516682 GCF_001515605.1 Sinocyclocheilus anshuiensis | reverse complement strand
TGAAATTGAAATGTATATACATCTTCATCATGACTAGATAGACTCTGTGAGTTTGTCTTTACTATACAGGTTATATGTGATCCACCTCATAGTAACAATCCTGTCAGATCGTCCATCCTTTGAGTGAGAGTGTAACGTTACAGGTCGGCCGATCTGGTTTCGTGGTTAAAGTTAACCTTTTCGACATGTTTCCGTGTTGTCGTTGCTCAGCAAAAGCATGGACGTGATGTTGTCTGGGGGTTTGGCAAAAGGAGAGTGGGACGGTGGGCGGTGCTCGGGGTGATGACTGAAGGCGGTGACTGTGTAGTTCTGACGTCAACTTTTTACGAAAGTCACAACGGTTCGTGAAAAATCACAGCTACTTTATGCAGGCTGTATGCATTTTACTGTGGACTGACTGTTTTGAATCTTATATGGTAGTTAAATAGCCCCTAGACCTCAGTTATCATGAAAAAAAGCCAATTCTGTTTTGACAATATGGGACCTTTAAGCATCTTTAGTGTTTCTGTGTGAGGTTTAGCTGCAGTGCTATCTGTTTGCTTGTTCCTAATCAAAGCAGATCATATTATTCTCTTGCCTTGAAGGCATGTTGCTTTATTAAAATTTCATTTTCAGTACAGTGCAATTGATGAGAAATTGAAGGCTGCTCCAGATGCAAATCATTAACTGTGTGTGAAGACTGTACTGAAGACTTAAACCATTTAACACAGTGGTTGCTAACCCGTTGATCGCGAAAATAACAGAAAAATAAGTACAAAAATACATTACATTTCTCCAGTCTTTGTTCTGTATTTTTTGTACTTATTTTCAGTTATTTACGGGTGCTACTGGGACAGTGATAAAGAAAAATCCATCATGCTTGAGTCTGTAAACAGGACTTTAACAGAGGCCAGAGAGGCTGAAGACAGGCGCAAAGAGGAGAGAATACTGTAGCAGGCAGATTGAGCAAGCTCACTGTTCACGATGCATGAAATATCAGAAGAAAATCTAAATATTGAATTGGGAGTGAGGGGTTATATGAATGTATTTCTGAGGGGAACTGACTGTCTTAGGAAAAGTTTTGATGGCAACGTCATTTTATTTTCCTCTTACCTCCATGTAAAGCAGTAAGCAGCAGTGCTGCATTGTTTACAGCGGTAACCAAGGAAACACTATTTCGCTGCTGTTCCATAAGCGCCACCTGCTGTCAGAGAGTATATTTGCATTCTCTTTCAGCCGGTCTGCTGTTTTTGTTTCATGCATGTGTTATATAGCTTAATTTTACAAAGATGTAGTCAGACCATTCTGTTTTTGTTTTAAATCATGAAATTATACAATCTAATTCAAATTAAAAACAGCTGCTCATGCAACATGTATATAGCATCTTTGTTTGGATTGTGATTAAAATGCAATGGTTGCCTCTCATTTCAAATGGTTACAGATAGTTTTGTTTAAGGCCAGTTTGCTTGTTATAGAGCAAATAAACAATAGCCTAAATAAATTAGCTTTAAAAAATTGCAACCAGTATCGGAATAAAAAAAAAATGGAACCAGAATCTGAATAGGCCATGAAAAATCATGATTGGTGCATCACTAATTAAAATACTAAATAAAAAGCTTCAGCAGCTACCATCACTTTGAGAGTCAATAAAAGCATATCATGCAAGACAAAATGAATACCCATGGCTCCTGATGATATATTGAGGTCTTATGAAGGGAAAAGATTGGTCTGTGCAAGAAACTGAACATTATTTACAACATTATTACCTGTAATCCATAATCTCAGGCAAATGGAGAAATCCAATTCTTCTCTGTGAATTGGTTCTTTTGGACAGTTTGTTTCAATGAACTGGTTCAGTTCACTACTAGTTTGTTGGTCATATGCGCATATCAGCGACTCATTGGTCTTCAGCCCGAGTTGAACTGTTTCCTCAGTTCAGTAAATGTTGGAGGAACTGGAGCGCTGAATGACTTATGACTTGTTAGATCAGATACACCGTCATTTTGGCTCATTTTAAGTCGGAGTGACTGTCAGGCATCTGAAAGTGGGTTTTGATTGAGTAACTTGCAGATATGTGCTACTTGAGCAACAAACTGATTCAGATGGTTCAGTCCAATATGATGGTTCACAAAAGAATGATTCATTTGTGAACCAGACATCACTTTGAACCGTTTGCTTGAGGCTCGGGATTACAGGTAATACTGTTGTAAATAATGTTAGGTTTCTTTCACAGACTGATCATTTCACTTCATAAAACTTCAATATATCACCATGGGTGTTAATATTGTCTTACCTGTATATGCTTATTTGATTATTTTACAAAACACCAAGGACAACAGTTTCAGCTAAAAATCTTCTTTACTGTTCTACTGAAGAAAAAAAGTCACCTACTGTACTTCCTGGATGGTCTGAGGGTGAGTAAATTAACTGCAAAACCTCATTTTTGGTGAACTATCCCTTTAATGGAAATGTTAGTGGATAGAGATATTCCAGTATATTAAAGCCCCTTGTTTGAAACCATACCATAAAAACCCCAGCACAGCTGTGAACACTAAAAAGCATGCAACTCAAGTGGACCTTCAGATAGTTTCACCAAAACTACTACTTCATTATTTGCTTGTTTGTTGCTTGTCAGTCAGTTTGTGTCTGTGGCAGGGTCAGAAATGAATTTCTCCATTCAGGGCCAATATATTTTTCATTATACACAAAACGAGCAAATCCCCTGATCACCAAAGCAGTCATTTACTTCAGTTCAGCACAAGTTCTGCACTCTCAAATTACTGATTACTTATAATTACTGAAGCTGCAAAATGGATCTCTGAATCAGTTTGTTGTTTTTTTATGATGAGAGATTTTGAAAGACTGCAGAGCAAAACTCTAGCGTTTTCACCGGTGACTGATTTAAATGCCCTTGATTGGCCATTGCATTTATAAGCTCAATGTTCAATGTATAATGTTCAATGCTGCAAAAACAACACCATAGATGATGGCACATCAGCAAATTTAAATGTAATACAGCAGTCAACACTTTTAAATTTCACATTTCATATTAATCACCACCGTCATCACTACTCGCAGTAATAGATTTAGTGTAATTATGCAGGAGCATTTTTGCCCCCATTATCTTGAATTTAGGGGCATTTTGCTCATTTTTGTGGCATTTTTTTGCACCAAGCTCTTGTTAATTTATGATTCTGTTCTACAGTACAGCTCAGACTGTATTAACTCATGAAGCTGCTCTTTTTACACGATGCTTCGTGCATCACAGCAGACACTGTGAGACGCACTTACAGTGTCAGTTGCTCACTGACTCATATAGAGAATTTTACCCCAGAATTCACATCACGCTTTCACTAAACACACTGGCGTCTGCTCTCATTTTTGTCACGGTGCGTGCGGGGAGATGAAGCGAGGACTCAATTGCAGGAGAAATGGTTATTTATTTTAATCATAAAAATGAAACAAAAACAAACTCAAACCACCCCGAGGGGGAAAAACAGACAGGCAAGCCTAAAGCGGCACCACATGCAGACACGAAACACACACAATGAGAAATGACGGATCAGCACAGGATGACAGACACCAGGAGAATAAATAGGAACCAAACGAGGAGGCTAACGAGGGAGACACAGGTGGAGCAACTTAAACAATAACGAGGTAACAAGATGGGAGGGGCAAGACAATAGACAGGAGAGAGCACATGGCAACAGACAACACAAGCCATGTGCTCACCGAACACAGTCATCTGGTGGCCCTCCTGGGCACACCCGCTGAAGACTGTGACAATTTTGCATGCATCGCTGCAGTGCATATGATCAGTTTGTAGAATACAGTGTTGGTGGGTCATCCTGAATCACGATTGTCTTCTGTTTTGTGTGGTTCGGCACTCAGACGCAGTGAAGCAGAGTGTTCAGGATAATGATGAGATCAAATCATCACTGCACTGATGCTTACTGGTCAGATGTGTGTCTGTCTTCACTGCAGCAGGATCATCACTGACTAACATTTATTACTGGAATGCTTCAGTCCAGACTCATCTCAATTCTACTGTTTATTGTTGTACAGTCATACATGACTAACATGAAATAGCCTGCCTTAATTCTGTGGTATTAACAGTTTTATCATGCAGTTCCACTGAGGAAATGGGTGTATTGTTAACAATTAATCCTGTCATGTGATTTGAATTGCTGACCCAAATTTTCTTAGGATTGACCTTTGACTTATACTGTATGTATTTGAAAGTGCCATGAACAGATGGTGTTTATGGAAACATTTGCTGTAATGAACATATTCATCTGAGATCATCGCTAAGTCTAGAGTAGGAAACGGGCATAAAGCTCATTCACATTATGGCAGGCTCACTCTTTGTTCATCATCTGGACTGTTTCTGTACTGAAATCTAAAACCACACAGCACATGCATTCACAGTATTGATGGGTCTTTACCTTGAATGGCAGCAGCATATATGAAGGCATTGTGAATAATGCATATTGCACTGAACAGTTGCTAGTTTCTGCTTGATATCACTTGTTGGCTGGATTTAGACAAACAGTCATCTTGGAAATAACCTAGTATTTACACAGTTGAGTTTGAGGAAGAACTAGGCACTGGCTTTGACAAATCTTTGAGAGTTAGTTTTGTTTTTTTTAGACATTTAGATTCAATGAGCAGAACAGCTTTGTTTTCTGAAGTAGTCAGTGCTTCTTACTTTTACATGGACAGATATTTTGATTATGAAGTCCACACTCACTTTAGTATTTTCTATACAGCTCTATTTTTATGAAATCGCTATCGATTTCAGATTTACCCTAAACGACACACAGACTCATCCACCACATTTTTATGGTATTATGCCTGCTTCTCATTTATTTTTCAGTCTTTGTTGTGAATGGCTCCCTGGGCTGAACTTGTTCACGGCTGCTTCTGCTGTCTGCCTGGACAATAGTTGAATAAACACAAAAAAATGATAGAAACCAAAAACTGCTGAGGGATGTATGAAAATAGGGCCGTGCAGTACGTGCATTTACCAAACTGCTAAATAAAGCTGCCACAACTTCATATTTTCATCGTATTTTATCAGAATATCATGGTCGAAAGAATTCATGGTAACAATATTATCCAGCGAAAAACAAAAGTAAAAATAAATTCATTAACAATACAATCGGTTAAATTAACCTCTTGAGACCCGGCAAAACATTTTAGGAAAAAATTAGTATTTTTTCATGTCATTACATTGTTTAGAGCAGGGTTCCTCAAATCTTGCCCTGGAGGTCCAATGCGCTGCAGAGTTTAGCTCCAACCCTGATCAAACTCACCTACCTGTGATTTTCTAATGATCCTGAAGACACTGATTAGTATGCTCAGGTGTGTTTGATTAGGGTTAGAGCTAAACTCTGCAGGAAAGTGGATCTCGTGGGCCAGATTTGAGGATCCCTGGTTTAGAGCATTAAAAAAAAAAAAAAAAAAATTTTTTTAAATGATATTTCATTCATAAGTTATGCTACGTGCTTGGAAGAGGACATCAGGACTCAGTTTTAAATATATATATATAAAAAGACATGAGTGAACATGCATAGGCAAAAACAATTGATTTTTTTTTAAATCGCCAATACATTTTTAGTTTTCAGGATTTTTTTTTTACCAAACTTTGTATAAAGATAATTCTCAACTATGTTATAACAGATTGATTTGATATACCATTTTCTTTATGCAAAATGTGTGTAAAATGGCCATAAACAGGTTTTCTCATTATATATAATGTATCTATAAACTAAATCTAATTTGCATATTAATGTGTTTTTGGGGCAACATGTAATGAAAAAAGAAGTGTAATAATGGGAGTAATAATTGACAAGATTTTCATAATAATATATAATATTTCATAGGAATATTGAAATATAATTTCTTTCCCTGTTCATTTGTTGTGTCTCCCAAAATGCGTAATAAACATGCTTTTAGTCCCGGTGTCCTCATATGAGGACATGTATGAAATCAACGTCCTGTTTCGTAACAGAAAGTCATATTTTGACTTGAAACCCCATAACATTTTCCTGAGATGTTGATTTATGACACACAGTTTAAAAATTAGATTTAAATGATAATTACAAAATATCATATTTCCATATATCATATTTGTTTTCTCTTTTTTGGCTAATGACTCGCACTCAAAATATGACTGTAGGAGATGAGGGATAATAAAAAATGTCAAATGCTGTTGTGGACGCTAGTTATAGTTATCTTTATTGTTCTTGGATTTAACTCAATATATGAGGTCTGATAGGTTAGTGTTAGAACAGCATGTCATCCAGACTGGAGAACTAAAGTGAAACTATAGCTTTGAATGCACACAGTCATGCCTGGAGTCTGTACTCACCTTGATAATGCAAAGTGCATTTGATAATGAAATGAAAGTACAAGATGTGCGGTGGCAAAATGCCATACGGTACATGACATTAAAATGAGACACTGTTGTAATAGCATGTTGTGAATTTGTTGTGTTTAGTTGCATTTTTCCAGCACGTTGTTACGGGAAAAGTGCATTCACTACTGCAATTGCACATTCTCACTTAACACGATCAAGTTCACTTAAGTTCACTCAAGTTGCATTTGCATCATTTTGTGTAAATATACAAGTATGTATCAATCTGATTATTCTCTTATCGGATGTGTTTGTTTTTGTACTGGTTTGTACTGCATTCACTCTTCAACTTCAGATTTCGCGGTTTAAACTTCAGTGCTAGGGATCTAACAATATCACAATGTTACGGTACGATACTACCTTGATATGAAGTCCATGATATGATATTTACTACGATATTTAAAAAAAAAAAAAAAAAGACAAATGAAGATTGGTACAAAAATTAACATTTTGTACGTTTTAAAGTTAAATTCTCCTATCTAATGCACTTTGAGAGTTCAAAATTAAGAGCTCCAACCCATGTTTCTTAACTAAGAAAAAAAAGTCAGTGAATTGACTTGTACCTTAACTTTAAAGGGAACTCAGACATCCTTTTTAGTTGTGGTAAACTGTCTCAGTCTAAATTACATTCACACTGATGTTTTAGGAAGCCAAACAAATTAGAATATAATAATAATAACAACAATTTAATATTATTGTTATTCCTATTTAAACCTATTGTTTCATACCGTCATGTGACCACGATGATATCGAGATACTTTTGCTATCGCGATACCACGATATTGATAATACCATTACATCCCCATTCAGTGCACAACATTATTGACTATAATTGCATTATTTGAAACAATCATATTCCTGTAAGACGCTTCATTTTAATAAACAGTGATACATTGTTAATAATCCAGCAGTGTTATTTTTTCTTTTCATATTTTGTCATGTTAGTCTCCACCTGTATAAATGGGTGAGAATAACATATTGAGAATAAGCTGCAAAGTGGACCAGATTTCATGGCTATAGTCAAACATCTGGTAACGCGAGAAATTTTAAGAGCCTACATCAACTAATCTAGAGTATAAATCTCATTCAAGATATAACAGCTAGCAGTTGAATTATAGAATATCTAACTAGCATTAAACATGTCTGCTACAATCTTCTAAAATTTAACCATGAAGTGCTCACAATTTGCAAAGAGGCACTAAAATTGATACATGTCTGTATTACGCCAAATTTACACTGCCAATGTGGCACAGAAGCACTTCTGAAGTGGCATTTAGGTGTCTTGACACAGACAGTTTAGTGCTGCTCAGAGGTGACATAAATACACTAGGAAGTGAGGTGGGTCAGAGCAGCTATAATTTAGCCTGGCTTTTATGCGGCATTGCATCTTTACACAGAATTTTGAGAAGGCACAGAACTGGCTGTGTAAAGATGCCTTTAGTCTACAATAAAGTAAAAGAATAAAATGACTGCAGATTGTGACAGATACTGTGTGCTTTGGAAAGTCTAAACTAGTGGTGGACTGATATTTTGACCAAACTGGCAGCATTGATTTGAGGAATCACTCACATGAAGTTAAAGGTTTGTTACACGTGTGAGCAATAGCAATAGGGTTGCCTGACTTGGTGAAAAAGACTAACTCCAACCGGCTGGAAAGACAGACTGCTGGTGGAGCAGGTGAAGATTATTTGGAGGAAATATGTGGTTTGTGTGCTGAGTCATATTCAGGGCAAAGAGTTGTAGAGCAGCGGCTCTTTGTCTTGTGGATTGATTTGGTATTTCGAAACCGAGCCGGAAATCGTCCCACACACACACCCTTAACACACACTTTTAACACACACACACACATACACACACACACACACATTGTAGTGCGTCATTTCATCCCACATTTCAAGGGCTTCTGAACATTTTCTCAAAAAGAGTCTGTGAGGAGCTAGTCGCCAAACTTTACATATATTCTTTAAATCAATTTGGCAATACATGTAATATATTTCCTCTGTCTGCTGACAAAGAATCTTTCCATTTCTTTGACCTCTGCTACTGTTCCATTGTTCATTAGTAGGTGGCTGCTCTTTGTATCATTTCCGGGATATAGTGGTTTTACTTGTTGCCAGTAATACAGGTGCATCTCAATAAATTAGAATGTCGTGGAAGCATTGAATTTATTTAATACACGAGTTTCAGAATTTGAGTTGAATTACTGAAATAAATGAACTTTTCCACGACATTCTAATTTATTGAGATGCACCTGTATAACAAATATCTGTCATTGTTTTTAACTTTTTTCTGGATTATCTCCCAAATATGAAACTATTATTTTCTGGTGTATTGAGAGTAAAAATAGTGTTCATAGTAGACCATATTGTAGTATTCCAAAAACCTTGCACTTCGAATAATCTAACGTTTTTCTAAAAAATCAGTAATTGGTCTTCATGATCCTGTTAATATTACACAAGGTTTTAGAAATACCGAGGTCCAAAAACTGAGCTTGCTATGGGGGTTTTTGATGCATATGGTAAATTGGTAAATGATAATAGAATTTTTTTATTTTAGGTGAACTACCTTTATAAATTGAGCACAGAACAGCCATGGACATGGTGGTAGACACTTGGGGGTTTCTTCAAAAATAGAAACTTAAAGGAATAAAAGAGAATATGAGTAAAATAGTTAAAAAATAGAAGTTAATAGTTTAAGAACTAGATCTATTTGCAAATATTATTTTAATAGGTTAACTGACTATCCTAACCACAACCTATAAACTAAGGCTGCACGATTAATCGGAATTAAATCGCAAAGGCGATAAATCACGATTAGGCAGAAGCAGCGATTGTCATGCGTATCTTTCAGTGAAGCACGGTTCTGTGATCAGTAGTAAATCTCCATCCGAAGGCCAGAGGGCGCTCTCGCGCGGAAACTCCAAATACGCCTCGCAGAAGAAACCCTAGAAATCCCTATAGCGGTAGCTGGATAAACAGAAGATTTAACTGCTTTCATTAATTCAACGTGTCTAATAAACACACGACTATGACAATATATGGTTTATCTGAGGTTGTCTTATTATAATTTTTATTATAATAAAGTATATAATAATGCAGTGCTATTCGACATAGCCTTTATCACTGCTTAGAATACTATGAAATATGTTGCGTGCCTTATTCTGTGTAAGAAGCCACATCATCTCACAGAAGGATTTATTTCAAACACT
>NW_015536624.1:3498371-3504884 GCF_001515605.1 Sinocyclocheilus anshuiensis | reverse complement strand
CCCAATAGGGCTGCACGATAAATCGAAATGGAATCGAGATCGCGATTCGTCAGAAGCTGCGATTGTCATGCGTATCTTTCAGTGAAGCACGGTTCTGTGATCAGTAGTAAATCTCCATCCGAAGGCCAGAGGGCGCTCTCGCGCGGAAACTCCAAATACGCCTCGCAGAAGAAACCCTGGAAATCCCTATAGCGGTAGCTGGATAAACAGAAGATTTAACTGCTTTCATTAATTCAACGTGTCTAATAAACACACGACTATGACAATATATGGTTTATCTGAGGTTGTCTTATTATAATTTTTATTATAATAAAGTATATAATAATGCAGTGCTATTCGACATAGCCTTTATCACTGCTTAGAATACTATGAAATATGTTGCGTGCCTTATTCTGTGTAAGAAGCCACATCATCTCACAGAAGGATTTATTTCAAACACTCGACTGACGTTATGAAGTGAGTTTGTTGTAAAAACATGTTATTAAATGTGGTATTTTCACATGCTTTCAGATGGAGCAGCATTTACTACACAGAGCCGTAGTTCACTGACAAGCTACGCAAATAGCTTTCATAATCGCAGAACGATTTCTTCGATTTCATAATCGCGTGATTAAATCGTCTGCGATTATGACCGCGATTTTGCGTAGCTTGTCATTGAACTACGGCTCTGTGTAGTAAATGCTGCTCCATCTGAAAGCACGTGCTGTAGATTTACTACTAATCACAGAAACGGCTTTACTGACTAGATACGCATGACAATCACATTCGATTAATCGTGCAGCCCTACTATAAACACCATCAAAGCCATGTTTTACCATGTTAAAAAAGTATAGGTCTGAGGATGATAAGTGAATTTACTGAAAAGCTATGCGAAAAGAGTGAATTCACAATATGCACACATTCATTCTTAATCTTTCCTAATATGCTGTGTTGTTTGCATTCCTGGATATTACTGTAGGTCGTTATTACTGTAGGTCATTTCTGTCATAACACACTTGCCAAATATTAAATCATTCGCTTCTTACATTTTCACACTCAGCTTCTGTTACGGTAACGGAAATTCCTGCCTTCTTTTGTTTGATTGGCCATCTCAGTCGTTTTGACATTGACGAGTGCTGTTAACCCAATGATTAGCTGAGATGAGAGGGTCAGTTATCTTGGCATCGTACAATACCAAAGTACAGTTATTATTAGACAACTATTTCACAACTTTTATTATAGCTACCCCTAGGAAACATAAAGAGGTCTGGACCTCAACATACCGGCCAGGCTCACTAGTCAAAGTTGTGAAATATGGCCATTAAATCTGCTGCACATTGTAGGTTAATCTGGCCATGAACTGTCCATTTTGATATGACACATTCAATGCATTCAGTTATTTTGACAGCCAGTGAATCGAATGCATGTTGAATATTTTAAGAGCGTCTATGTCGTGACCATATCCTCGTATCAATGCACTACTCGCAGATATAGTCTATTTTTTTGTGCTGTTTTGTCATTGTTGGAGCTGTAGTTGTGTGTGGAGGTCTGGCGGCGGCTGCTGGAGTCACTGTTTGTTTGTTGATCTTCTCTGCCAGCTTGAGTCCATTAGTGTGTTGACTGACTCACCCGCAGGCTTCGCTGAGATTCTGCTGTGGCTGAACGAGCCTTTACCTTCACACAAACCACCAATGCTGTTTCTCAGACAGCACTGAGATTTGGTGGAGACTCCTGATTCTCACGTTTCTGTTAGAAAAAGGAGTTTGCACAAGTTCGCACAATTTGGAAAAAAATAAAATTGTTTTTTAAGATAAAAATTGCTATTTAAAATGTGATTTAAAAATTATTCCAGGTTTGCTGTGCTTGTTTGTGGGGCTGGCCGATGTGGCAAAAACATTTTAAATAAATATAAAAATAAATAAAATTGGCAATATTTTATGGTAAAAAAAAACAGAGAATTTAAGATATTAAAAAATATATATAATGTATAATAATCATTTTATACTAGATACAAATAATGTTGTAATATTTCACTGTAAATAAAAAAAGATAAAAAATGTGAGATATTTAATAAAGATTTAAAATAAGTAATAATAATAATAATAAATGTATACAAAACTGTAAAATTTTAATATTTCATTGTAAAATAAAAAATAAAGAATTTAAGAGATTTAACTGAGATTTTAGAAAACTTTAACAATAATAATCATCATCATTTTATATCTGTAAAATTACAGACAAGTTACAGTCTTAACGTCTTCATTTTCAAATGTCAATCCATCAAGCTTTTCTTCTGGTGGAAGACCACAGGGAGTTCCTCAAGCTTCTCTTTTGTTGGTAAGCGATTTTCATTACAAATTTGTAAAGATGGTTGGTGCATGTTGGGTATCCAAATTTACGTTAAAGCAACTCAAACTCAGAGCAGATGCAAAGGGTTCATGTGGATTAATTACTGTGAATCAAGACACGGAAAACACTGGATGATGAGCCGCTCACGTATGAATGAACAGTGCTGCGCTTCATTCTGTTCAATCTGTTTAATTCATTAAATAACAGCCTTTGCGATATTTGGCCTTTTGATACAGTTACGTCCATCCATGAAATTTAACAAGGTGGCACGTAAGGGATCATATGTCATACGCCAGTGGCATTAGAGGACATGCCATCATGATATTTCTGTGTCCATCACGCCATCTCACCCCAGCGCTGGTCTCTCTATATTAAGAAGCACTGGACGCTGAACACGACCGCAGATCTCCAATCGCTGTGAGATTATGTTCCTAGCATCACCAAGGTCATGGGCTCGATTGCCAGGTGATGCATGAACTGAGAAAAGTTCACTGCCAGATGCAATCAAATGTGCATTACGTATCGGCCGCAGTGAACGCCGTCTGCTGGAGTTTGAAGGACTGCTGAAATTGTGTTTTTGCTCTAGTTTTGGGTTCTGTACGTTCCTCAGACGAGCAGCTCCGATTGGCAGGCCTGTTGCCAGGGAGCGCTGCGTCTCAACGTGGACTGAATGTGTTGTGTCTGTGCACTTAGACATGCTCGACTTTAGAACGACTGCAGTGCTTGAATATTTATAAAGCAGATCATTCATATGAAGAGGGTCAGCGAGTGCAAACAGATATACATATATACGTGTGTTTCTGCTGGACGTGCTCTGCAGGTCTTTAACGCTTTACCAAGGACAGAATGTCCCAGACTGCTCTTTTATTCTGACAGAACTCCTTTTCGTCTGAGTCTGAGGAGTTTTATGTCTGCAGCAGTGCATCGTGGCCCAGTTCTGACACGCAGACGGATGCGTGCCGCTGATAAATCAATGGTTCGACTGAGGATCGCCGCAGGTTTATGGAGTTCACGTCTGTACGTTCCTTATCAAAGATGTGCAAAGTCTATATTTAGTGTGTACGTGTGCGGGCCTGACTCGACACTATTCCTGCACGTACATGCGTGTGTGGCACTGCATTGCAGCGCTGTGCATTAGCTGGCAGCGTGATGTGAATGCCCATCCTCACATGCTGCAGTGTGACAGCAGTGCTTCATGGCTCACGTGGGCATGTGGCGGCTGTCTTATCATATCACAGCTGTGATATCACATAACTTGTGATGTAGAGCTTCATCAGAATGAAAGGATACAGGGAAATCAGGCTTTAGAGCTACATTTTTAGTGTAGCTCAGTTCCACATTAGTGGTAGAACAATATTTGGAACTTTGAATTATTTTCAATGGCAAAGTTTTAATGCATATATTGTGTTCATTTCAATTCAGAACCCTATACACTACCGGTCAAAAGTTTTGAATAATTTACATTCATTAATGCTTTCTCTGTTAATGTTTTACAGTCACCTTGGCTGCATTTATTTGATCAAAATACAGCAAAAACAGTAATATTGTGAAATATTATTACAACTGAAAACAGCTATTTTCTTTGTGAATATCTTGTAAAATGTAATTTATTGCTGTGATCAAAGCTGAATTTTTTTGCATCATAACTCCAGTCTTCACAGTGTTCCATGATCCGTCAGAAATCATTCTAATCTGCTGATTTGCTGCTCAAGAAACATTTCTGATTATTATCAATGTTGAAAACAGTTGTGCTGCCGAATATTTTTGTGGAAACTGCAATACACTACCACTCAGACTATAGAAATTAATACTTTTATATAGTGCTAGTAAAGACATTTGTAATGTTACAAAAGATTTCTATTTCAAATCAATGCTGTTCTTTTGAACTTTCTATTCATCAAAGTATCCTGAAAAATTAAATGTATCATGGTTTTCACAAAATTATTCAGCAGCAAAAACTGTTTTCAACACTGATTTTAATAAGAACCATTGTTAATAATTGAGCATTAATAATAATTGATAATAACTGAGCAGAAAATCGGCATATTAGAAGGATTTCTGAAGGATCATGTGACACTTAAGACTGGAGTAATGAATGATGCTGAAAATTCAGCTTTGCATCACAGAAATAAATTACATTTTACAATATATTCATACAGAAAAAAGCTATTTTAAATTGTAATAATATTTCACTGTTTTTACTGTATTTTTGATCATAAAAATGCAGTCTTAGTGAGCAGTAGTGACTTAATTATTGTATAAAAAAAATTTCAAAATTATTCCAAATTTGTGACCTCAGTTCAACTTTTTACTCAAATTGTAATGCAGATAATAGAATTTTAATAGAAGCATTTGAAAGATGTTTGAAACACCCAATAGTGACAGTGACCAAGTCAATGACTAATAGAAAATCCCAGCAGTCCGTGTTCTTTAGGTCACTTTGGATAAACAGCATCTGCTAAATGGTGTTTCAGGATTTTTCCGTTTGCTTTGTAGCTAACATCTGTGGAAACCAATGCAAATCTTTAAAGCAAGACTGACTTGTGCTTTCTATATCGTCCTCTAGCGAGAAGCTCCTGCATTTTTGCATTGTTTCGATTTGCATTCTCTTGCATGAAATGCCATCTTTGACTGCATCTGGTCACGTAGTATCAATCCAACACTGGACAGATGTTTAGTGAGCGATCTCAAGAAAGCATGTGCAGCTCATATTTCACTGCAAAATCGAAAGGATGAAAATAAGAAAAACTTTTTTTTCATGAAATGTTATAATAATAGCTTTTTATATATTGTAAAGCAATTGCCATCAAAACAGTGTTGCAATGCAAAAAAGCCTTCTGATACTTTAAAAAAAACTGAAACTGGGTGAAAAAGTTGATATCGCCTCAAACTCGGAGCAGAAATATTAAACACATTCAGACTGCAGACACACAGCTTGTCAGTGTTGAATGTCTTTGTGTTTTTATGTTTGTCTTGAGTTCATTTGTCTGTCAGACTGGATTGATAACTTCACCTGTGGCTCAGACCGAGAGATTTTTCTCCTTTCACTAAAGCAGACAGCAGTTTTCAGTGTCTGTGCCAAAGACAAATACCTGCAGAACAAAACCACTACCAGCTTTAACAGTGAAAATATCTTCAGATAAATGGACGTAAGACACAAAACTTCACACAATATTAAGACTGAATGTGTTTCAGAATCTGTCAAATTATGTTTCGATATTTTTACAGTTAAACGACAAAGAAACTGGCTTTGCTTTGCACTATGAAAACTGAATGTTAATATGGGTAAGAATTTTTAAATACTTTGAATTAGTTTTTATTTTTGTATTTTCTGTTTTTAAGTTAATTTCAGTTAAAGTCTTAGTAATTTTGTTGTGTCTGCATCATTTTGGTCACACTTTATTTTAAGGACCAATTCTCACTATTAACTGCTATTTACTGACTTCTGCCTTAAAGGGGTCATATGATGCTGCTAAAAAGAACATTAACCTCAGCTATCTAAATAGCATGCAAATTCAGCCACCTTGTGTTTTTTATATACAGCAGCTTCGAAAAAGACAAATTTGACATTTTTTTCTGTGGTATTAAACTTCTCATATGCCACTGTTATTAGTAATATAACTTCTAATGCCAACTGCCAAATGTGACACTTACAAATTAATACAATTTATGAACGCACATAGAAAAGAGAAAGTAGGTATTTTTTTATTTTCTTTTGTTTAAAAAAAAAAAAAATTATAATTAAAATTATTAACATTGCAGTCATCAATGAAAATTAAGAGCAGCTTTTTTTCGTGCACTGATTTTCAAAAACAATCTGCTTAACGCAAAATACGTTTCTTCTCATGTTTTTCACTATACGGGCTATTCACTATATACCGTTATCAGCATATGTTGAAGTAGTTTCGTCTCTCGTTGTCTCAGAGAATATGCGCCGTTAATGCAGCGTTAAAAAGCTCCGTCAGTTTTTTTACTTTCACTTTCTCTATAGTGAATTTACTGACGTTCACCAGCGTAACTCTTGCACACAGTTTGCGCGTTGCTTGCTTGTGTTGCTTGACCCCTCCCCCATAATATCAATTGTTTATAGGCCACATATTAGGCTTTTTTTTTATGTTTATTTTTCAATGTTAATGAAAGTGACACCAAAAATAAGGGAACATCATTAGGAAATCCTTGGGGGGG